>NW_024962257.1:11439736-11459244 GCF_019238085.1 Lagopus leucura | reverse complement strand
CCGGCGCTGCCCGGGCTCCGCGCCGCCGCCGCCGTGCCGCCCGCCTCCGCCGCCGCTCCCGTGCGGCCCCGAGTGCCGCCGCCGCCGCCGCCTCCCTCGGCGCACCGACCCACGCCGCTCTGCCCCCGGCTCAGCCCACCCCGCCGGGCTTGAAGGTCACCTCTGCCCGCTCCCGGAGCACTTTGGGCGCTACAGAGCGGCATCGCCTCAGCTCGCTCCGCGAAGGTCCCGGTCCGAGCGGTGCTGGGCTCCCGCTGGCCGCGGCTGAGCGGAGCGGGAAGGGAAGAAAGGCGGCCGCTCGCCCCCTCCACCGCCCGCCGCGGCGGGGACGGCCCCGGGGTCCCGGAGCTCGGGGGCGGGCGGCGAGCCCGAGGGGAGCCGGGCGGCGGCTGCGGGGGCGCGGCGTGCGGCCGTGAGGGCGGGGAAGGGCTGCGGCGGCGGCGGGGAGCCGCGTCCCGCTGCGACTTGCCCGGCGCGCCCGCTGCCTTCGGACGGGAGAGGCGCCGCGTCCTTCGGCCGCCGCCCGCCTCTTTATGGTGAGTTTGGCCGGGGCCGGGAGGGGGGCGGCGGCGGGGCGTCCCGGAGCGGCGGATGGAGGGATGGAGGGATGGAGGCGGTGCTCCCGCTGCGGCCGGGAAGTTCCCGGGGCCGCCGGGGGTTGCGGGGCCGGGGGCGGCGGGGAACCCTCAGGGCGCTGAGCTGCGGGCGCGGGGCTCCGGTTCGGCTCTGCTGAGCGCCGCGGGTGGGGTGACGGGCAGAGCGGCACGGCGGAGACTCGGGAAGGACGAGGAAAATGGCCAAGCGGGGGTCAGCCGAGTTACTGGCTGAGAGAGTGGAGATGTTTAGCTGCTGGAGAACTACTTGCCTGTAAGTCGTTGCTATTTACTTCCACGGTAGGCTGTTCATCATTTCATTTTCTCCTGCACGTTTCTATCAGTGAACAGGGATGCGCGTTCCCTGGCTGCGCGCTCTCCTCAGGTGAGGCAGAGCGCTGAGCGCGGTTTGCGTGTCCTGGTGGTTCTACCTGGAGCTGCCGCCCTCCACCAGAGGTCCGGTTTGGCTGTGTGACAGCGGCACATCTCCTGCGTTTCCAAAATTTGTAATATGGCTGTTGGTGAAGATCGCGCCGCCAACGTGACATGGTTCACACAGATGGTGAAACAAATGCGGGCTAATGTTTGAAGTGATTCACAGCGCTGAGGTGTGAAAGATCTTGTCCTAATCTGCAACTTCTATTGTTCTGCTCCCTGCCTCGCAGATGGGGCATAGGGTGTTCGATTCTTATGTACTTCTGTATATAAATCCAGTTTGTTCAATAGCGAATGGAATTTTACAGTGGATACAGTGGATGGTGTCCCGAGATGTAAAGTCCCTTGTCTCACTTCTCACTCTACACATGATAATGAAGAGAGCACAGACACTGTAGGGTACGTTTGTTATCTAGTGTGGAAGCCGTGGTATGTAGCAGTAGAAGCAAGATTTTCTGTGGTGGAGATTGATGGTTGTGGATGTATTGCGATCCAAAATGAAATTTGTATTTGCCTCACAGTCAAGTAACTCTTTCTTTATAGACCAAATAGTCACAGCAGTCACTTGGCAAAATATATATTGGGAATGGTGGTGAGGTGGAGGAAAAGTGGATTTCCAATGCGTATCTCAACACATCACTTGGCTTTTAGGACAGCATTTGGCACCACGTGTTCCAGTTACCAGGGCTGTAGCAGTGGCTTAGTATAGCTCAGACTATGGCAGCTATACTTTGATGCTCTTTAACTTGAACAGCTTTGAGTTCCTAAGGTTTTGGGAAGCTCTGTGGTCTTTCTGATTATAGGTCCAAAATCACCAAGATTATTGCGTCATGGTGACTTTGGAGGCTTGGCTTCTCAGGTTGCGTTTGCAATTCATTCTTTTGAATGGTTGATACCTTAGACAAAGGATTTGGCATTTCCTGAAATGGAGTTTCTGTTTATAGTTGTCAGGGCTGTATTTCCTTTTTTCTATTGGTACTTAGCTGTCGGTACTTAGCTGACAAATGTAATGAATGAAATTTGCAGAATGCTGATGATTTTTATAGTTCTTGTAATTGCGGTACTTGTGTCCTTGAGGTGACGAGAATGCTCTTCTGGCTTCATAAAAAGACATCCTGAAGTGACAGAATACTGGCAGGAGCCAAGCGTTGAGGAAGAGCGCAGAATTGTTAATTCCTGGATGCATAATGTGATGCTTTCCCTGCCTGAAGAGTGAGCACAAATGTAGGGCTTACAGGTCCGATCCCCAGCACAGAGCACTGTTGCGGTGACACCTACACACTGCCTGCACGCTGCCAGGCATGCACTGCTTCCTGCTGCCAAGGAGAACGTGATGGCCTTAGGCCACGGCTGCCAGGAGGTGGGTTTTGAAGTTTCTTCTTGCATCCCGGGCTGCAGCCCTCCACAAAGCCCCTTTGAAGTTAAACATGGAATAGCAAAACTGAAGGGGGCTCAGCCCTCGCACAGCCAGCCCTGCGCCCCGGGCAGGATCACTTTGTACCTATGTCATCTCTGATGGATGTTTGTGTAGCTTTTCTAATTCCCCTCTCTCTGCTTTTGCTACTCCTGCTTTTGCTATTTGCTTGTTTACTTCATCTCGTGTTTTTTTTTCTTCTCAGTACATGCTCTTCCTTCATTTTTTCCTCATTCCCTCCAAACAGTCTCTCCCCTGCTATGCCCAGTTAATTCCTCTCCTTTCTGCTCTCTGTGGGACCTCGTGCTTCTCTGACAGTACCGCACACTCCCTGCCTTTGTGATGTGCCCCACACCTGGCACTGCTGCCTCTGTACCAGCACAGCAACAGTCCTGAGATGAGCTGTGATGGTGCTCAGGAAGGCTGGGGAATTCCCTCTTCCAAAATGTTTTGCTTTCATCTCCCCACTCTTTTGTGTTCCCAGGAGGTTGGTGACGATGCATTAAATGTGGTGTGGACATTTATGTAACCAATAATTTATTTGTATATGTTGATTATTATTGCTATAATTTGAAGAATAGTGTAGTGGAAGAAACGGTAGAACCGTATCTATCTGTTTTTGGATTTAGTATCGATGGGTTTTGGTGAGATCACAAAATTGGCTCTAATGAGAAATAAACTGAGTGGATGTGCACTTTAAGACCTTTGGAGAGACTTGTTTAAAATAAAAAAGCACTTAATTCATTATTGCGGGTACATTTGAGAGGCACTGCAGCAATGAAGTGTTTACGTTTGTGTACAACAATATTTACTAACTCTGCTAATAAAATGAGGAAAATGCAGTGGTCTTGCAGTTGCTGCCAGCAAGTGACCGACCTGAGAGCAGATCTGTGTGTGCAGCGAGATGGGAATTCCTGCAGTCACTGAGCTGGGGTGCATGGTGGTGGAGGGGCTGTACTGGAGCATCCACAAGCTGTGTCACAAACGCTCACTGTAACGTGACATTGCAGTCAGAGCACAGACAATGTAGTGGTGATATATGCTTGGAATGTGTTTTCTGTATTTAGACAATCTCTGCTTTAATATTTGGGTTAAGTATGGCTGGTTAATGCTTTCCCAGCTCAAAAGGTAAGTTGGCATTCCTTTTCTTGTCTGTGAGTGACTTGAACCATGGCATGTGACGTGGCCCCAAAGGCTCACTGCAGTTTTATGAGGCTTAATGTTGTGGTAGAGGTAAAAATACTATTTGTGGCCAGAATAGAACAATTAATAAGAAAAAATTACCATAAGCATCTTCAGGAATCATGTACCTAGATAATTTTTAGAGGGATTTCATTCTGTTAGAGGGATTTAATGGAAATTCTGTCCTCACTCTCACTTTGTGCTGACAAATATGTCATTTAAGAACAAAAGAGCTGTTTGTTTGGTATTCTTTTGTAATGGGGGAAGTTGAGCTGTTTGGAAATACAGGATGGAAGAGACCAAGGGCTAAGTTAAATAATTCACATTACTAATAGCTGTAGCTTTGAAATGGCAGTATCTGATTTTGAGATCTAATTGTTGCAATATATGCTCTAAAGACAGAGCTCCAAGTACTGACCACGAGAAGATGTATCATTTAGTTATGGAAGGCATGGGTGTGTTAAACATACAGTTTTCCAAAAGCTGTAATAGACTGAATAAGATGGATCTACCTTAACTGAGACTGATATACAATATTAGAGCTTGAGAGAATATAGCAGTATTTTCCTTTGAACTATTCTCTACACTGAACTCTGATCTCCTTTTTTTTCTGGGATGTTTACTTGTTCTATTCCATGTAGAAATCTGGAGATGCTGTTGTTTCGTGTGTTTGTAAATACAGCATGTGAGTAAAACTGAAGAGTATGGAGAGCAGTGAATAGACAGGTCTTATAATAGCAAACACAGTATTAGGTAGCCTGACTATCTATGGGTTTGAGTGAAAAATCAATGATGTCAGTGGCAGATCTGTGGACTTGATTGCGCAGAATTTGTGCAGGTAAGAACTGCAGTGATCCTTGAGAACAGAAAGCTCCTATCTCGGAGGATCTTTTTGTAAGTAATTAATGAGAAGTCTTATTTTTTGTTGTTGTTGCTTCTTGTTTTTAATTATTTAACTAAGTACTAGATATGTGTAGTGCCCATAATTATTTTGCTATACAAATTCTCCTTGAAAGCCTAATGCCGTCTCTGAAACTTCACATTCTGTATTCTTGAATATGTTATTAGTAGAGAGATGATGCTTTTATGACCTGTTCTGAATGTATGCATGTGACGAAATGGGAAATTGCTTATGAAGTTGCTTGGCTAAATTTTAATGTAGCAAAGACTACGACTTCCTGTAAATGAGATCTCTGTACTTGTGTCCTTTAAGTTGGTGTGCTGGAAAATGAATGTAAACTGAAAGGAAATCTCACTTGACGCAGGAAACCACTTTGGGGATGCTGGGATTTCACAGTGGTAAATAGCAGCAGCACTGAAGCACATGTAACATTTTGAAGAGCACAACAAAGCAGTAGTGTTTGATGCACAGTATGGATTACAATTAGATATCAAGCAGCATCGAATGCCACAAGTGTGCTTGTCAAACCTTAAAAGTTTAGTTTTTATCATGTAGGTTTAATTTCTTCATGTAGGTTTAATTTCTTCAGAAATTCCTGAGTTGGAAGGGACCCACATGGACCATTGAGCCCAACCTGTGGCTCTACACAGGGCAACCTAAGAATTTATCCAACTTCATGCACTCCAACATCTTGGGGCCGTGACCTACGCCCTGGGCTCCATGCCTGACCAGCCTCTGGGGAAGAACCTTTTCTGATACCAGATCTGAAATTCCTCTCTTCTGTTCCAGATTTTGTAATTCGCAGATAACTAGTCCAGAAACAAGAATATTTATAAGTGGAGATTTTTACACATATTTCTTGTTTGTTTCTGAAATCTGTTGTGACTTTGGTTGCAGTTCTAAAATCCCATGTATCCAAATAGCAAGAGAAGGTATTGCAGCTAATTCTTGGAAAGGAACAAAGTAAATAAGGTGAACAAGGTAAAGTTAGATGGCCAGGTGCCCTGCTGCCCATCTCTGCAATGCACTGCCTGAGAGTGGGAAGCACTGCACCTCAGGCTGGGAGGTGTGTCTGTGTGAGACTGACGGCAGTCACTCAAGATTTTATGAAAACCGCTGAGCAAACTCATACCTATTAAAGTAATTGCCATTCTACTTCAGATGGAAAGGCATGAGGGAATATTGTTATGGCAGGTAGAGCTGAAGGTCTTGGATCGCGTTAAAGGGCGAACGTGCAAAATGAAATCGGGACGTGTTGTGAGATGGCTGTAGGACCAGGCACAGCTGATTGTGGCCAACTTTACAAGTGCTCTGAAAGATGCAAACCTTCTTGGTTGGCAAAACACCTGAATACAGCCCCTCTCCAAGAAAACATAGGGTACAAAAAGCAGTTGTTACGATTAAAAGAAATACGTATCAATAATATATTTTAAGCAATTGCTGTTTTTAAAGGTTCTCCTCGTTAAGCAAGTAGTAGCGAGAGCTGGAGTTAATGAATGCCCTCCTCCTGCTGTTTTGTAGTTTGTTGATCCTGAGTCTATCAGGATGCTAGTTGTGACTGATAACTTTTCCTTTGCTTCTTGGCATTTATTAATAACTTTTCTGCTGGATTTTTTTAGCATCAGATAAAAGTGTGAATACATTTTTATGTACTCTTCATAGAGTCTTGCTCTTCTACTCATCGGCAAGTTCTAAAGCATTTCTATGAATTTTATTCTCTCTGCGTTCAGGTGCCTTATTAGACATGAGTGAATACTGTATGATCAGAATAATAAGAAGCCAGTCTGAAAATACCGACTGTTTGTTTCTTGAATTTCTCATGGAAACTTGCAGTAGAAACTTCCATGTCTAAATGGGGATTATTTTGGAGGCATGTGTATGTGAAAATATGAGAGGTTTCCTTGAGGCAGTGTTCTTGCTTTTGAACTCTAGATAGAGCACTTACAGGGAAAGATACAAGTGTAACAAAATCCAGTCTTACTGGGCGGTTGCTCTAAAAACAAAAGGACAAAAGATTTGTTTCATTGAGATCAAAGCCATTATCAACTGAGATAAAACAGCAGAGAATTTATGTGTTTTGCCCTGGTGAGAAAGCCTAATGAAGCCTAATGTGGTTGCAGTTGGCTGCTTTGAACCTTTGCTGCTCTCTAGTCTGTCTTTAGGGTGTTTTGTGGCTTCTTTACAAAATTTTACAAAAACCGACAATATCATTTAATCATAAAGAATGGCCTGGGTTGAAAAGGACCATAATGATCATCCTGTTCCAACCCCCTGCTATGTGCAGGGTCACCAGCCAGCAGACCAGGCTGCCCAGAGGCACATCCAGCCTGGCCTTGAATGCCTCCAAGGATGGGGCATCCACAGCCTCCTTGGGCAACCTGTTCCAGTGCCTCACCCCCTCTGAGTGAAATATATTGTGAAGTTTCTTATTTTTGTTAGCAAAATTCATGTCAAGCCTTTCAGAACCTTAACCAGCCCTAGATCTCAAAGTGAAATTGGTCTTACTTTGGTCTAGAAAAAGACCCTTATCTTCCATATTCCTGTCCACTGTACAAAGACAGGCTTCTTTCGCAAAACTATTATTACTGTTCTGCTGCACCACCAGTTCTGTAGCTTCTACTTTTATCCCTTAAATTTGTTGTTTTATTAAATAGGTCTTAAATGTCTGTATTTTTGTGGTCCCCCTCCCCCCCACCATATGTTGTAAGGGATCAACATTTTAGGTTTGGGAAGACAAAAATAGTCAAAATTGAATGGCACTGTGCCAGTGAAAAGGCTTGGTGTTCTGTGAGAGAGCCAATATTGATATCTTTGTCTGCCCTGGCAAAAAATAAAAATAAAAAAATAAAAAAAAATCCTCTTTCATCCTAAGTATTGGTTTTTGATATAGTAGAGCCTAAAATTCATAGATTTCTTTTTTGGCCCATAATTGAAAATATGGCATAATAATCGCAGTGGGTAGCAAAATAAACGCTTCATATAAAACTTGCAATTTTTCTTACTAAAATAGGGATTATGCAATTGCAATGCAGTTATTTCATTGAGCAAATGAAGATCCTGTCAACGATCTCTGTAGGGAAATATGGAATACAGTATAAACCACCCATTTCAGAATAATCTTTCATCTTCAGATTTATGCAGTTGTGTGAGCATTTTGCCTTGGGATGCAGCATTCTCTGCATTCCTTGGGCACACAGAACTTGCTTCTTTGTTGGGTGAAGCCTCAGTTTCAAAACCATGCTACTGGGTTGCTGTCTTTGATAAGTGGCACAGGAAATAGTATGATGAAATCTGCTGTTATGATGAAACTCCACCGTGAAGCACTGGGATAAAAAAAATTCTCTCTGCACTGCAAACAGTCCACTCTGTGTGTGAGTAGTTACCTAAATGTCCTTTCCTCCAGCTTCGAAGATGAACTACCTAAAATGTCATCAGCCACATGGTGATATCCATTTTAAGACTGCAACAATATAAATGCTAAGGAAGTCCCAGAGTGCAATTTGAATTGAGCGACACAGTGTTACCCAGCAGGAAGATTAATGGATCTAGATAGCCTCCCGATCTTTCGATGGCATTAGACAGTCTTTTCCCACTTCTTAGTTTAGGACACACTGCAAATGGCTTCTTCACTTCATGATGACCTCTTCTGTGTTGCCATCGTGATAATGTGGTTGTCTGCAGCTGCCTCCACAGGAGACGATTGGGTTTCCCCTGGTTGTTGCAAGTAATGAGCTCTCGCCAAAATACCCAAAATTGTCCACATTGCCTGTTGTGCACACTTGCTTCATTCTTCATGTCCCCAACTTACATACAGATTCTTTCATTGTTACTGTTTTCCAATTTCTGACATGTACCCATGGGCTTTTATGTTTTCATTTCATTGTTTATCTTTTACGGTGGTTCTTTCATTTCTTTCATTTTGATTCAGTCCCAAAGCTCTTCTGCATCACTTACAGATTGTAACTGGTGATTTTGTGCATTATGGGAAACACCAACATGAAAGCCCTGTGGTTGGGTGGAGCAGGTCAGCACTTATGGGGTGGCCTAATGCAAAGAGCACTTGGTTCTGCCAGACCAAGAGATTCGTTTGCTTTTTATAAGCCTTATTCAAACATCATATGTCCTTTGGTACTGAAGGCCCATTTTACTCCTCCCACTGCAAAATGCCTCTAAATCAGTCAGCTTTGGGGCCAGTGCGATCTTTCCTCCTCTCCTTGGGAACTGACATATCCAATAAGCAGCTGATTAATTACTTAATTACGCTGTTGGGACACAGTGGTTCAGATGCACAGAATCATACAAGTTGTTTGGCCTCTATCACTTTGGGGATAGTTTTATTTTCACCAGTTGTTATTTTACTGCAGCAAAAGTATGTAATCCACTTTTGTGATAACACACATTCATTTTCCTCGCAGTTCTCTTAGCATGACTTTTCCTGTGTGCGTTGTTTCAGTCCTCATGGTTGTATTCTTGCCCTTGAAGTAACTCAACCTGCCATTTCATTGTAGCCAGGGATGTCTCCTGAAGCTCCGTATGTTTGCTGGGAGGTGGAAATCCCTTTTGGTACCAACCAATACAGTGTATCCAAGTGTGTGGCATCACAAACTCTGTGCTGTGCTGCAGATTCCTGCAGAGCTGCGATTTTTCTGAGTGCTGTCTCTTGTGAAAAGCAGTAATTTGTGTTTGTGCTTAACAATTGTTCTTCTTTTAAAATCTTTTAAAGCAATCAAATTTAGGAAAATAAAATTTCCTTATGAATTCTGTAAACATAGTCTAATTTACCAATGGTACATGCTACGGAGCAAGAGAGTAAAAGTGTAAAATCAAAAGAAATAGTCATAATTAGGCAGAGCTGAGCCATAAGAATGTCTTGTTACAGCATGCCATCCTCAGCTCACTATCTTTTCTGTTCTGGGCACCCATCTTACTGTTCCCATTTAAGAATCAGATCCTTTTGCTTTTGCATTTCTTAGCATCACATTTTTACATGAAGAGCTCTGTCAGTTTTGCTCGCTACAATCAAGAGAAATGAAAGGCTTTACTGGTCAGTTTAAAGATTTTTCTTTGTTCTTCTGAAAAGTGCAGTAATGTTGCACTAGCCATATGTTATGCTCTCTCTTTGAATCTAGTTGAATTATTTCCACTTATAAAAGAAAAAAAGAGAAGGATTTCTGTAGACGTATCATGCAAGCCTTTTCAATGTGCATATTTTCTAAGTGTGGCACTTTGCCAGTTCTGATTTTGTTATTTGTTCTTATCTGCTGGTTCTGGAACTACCAAGGTAAAAGTAGCAATTAGGAGTCTTATTTCTGCTACTCTTGCGGCTGTCTCGTTATGCTAAAACTGCTATTTAGCGAAGGGGTAGGAAGGGAAGGTTTGCATGAGGTATTGTAATAACACTGAGGTGTGAAAGAGCTATTGTTCTGGGAACTCGAGAATTCAGAATGCTTTGGACTTATGTAGCTTTCTTTTTCATGGTTTGTTTTTCTCAGTTTGCCCATGACAGAAATTGCAGGGGAAGGGCTGTACCCACAAATCATTGTTGTGTGCAGTACCTGATGGACTGACTTTGAGAACCATTCTTATTTTTTATTTTTTAGGCTTTAGCAGTACTTTTATAGCAGAAAGTAAAAGGTGAAGGATAACAGAACCCACAGTTTGACATGCAAGGCTAAATCCCTCCGGAAAGGACATCAGTGCAGTGCCCACAAGCATAATTTGCACATGATGGTAACATCATAGAATCATATCATAGAATCATAGAATGGCCTGGGTTGAAAAGGACCACAACGATCATCCTGTTCCAACCCCCTGCTATGTGCAGGGTCACCAGCCAGCAGACCAGGCTGCCCAGAGCCACATCCAGCCTGGCCTTGAATGCCTCCAGGGATGGGGCATCCACAGCCTCCTTGGGCAGCCTGTTCCAGTGCCTCACCCCCTCTGAGTAAAAATATCATACGGTGCTGTGGTTGCGTGCACACACCAACATGAGCACAAAGCACCAACGGGTTGTTTGCATATTGTACCAAAGCTTTTGTGTCTCTTCCACAGAATGTCCAGGATCCATTCCAACACTACTTCATTCCAACCAGAATCGTTAACTGGACTGGAGTAGTGAATTTGTTTTACAGTGGTCACCACAGAGATTAAATGCTGGTTATCTTGTCAGAGTCTGCCTGACACGGGATGCCTGATGTGCTCCTCCATTGGCCTGGTCAGTTTGTATTGTTGCTCAGAACTTGATTAAAATACAAATTAGATGGAAATTTTGATTGGTGTAGTCCTCAGAATAGTTTTGTGAGTTTTCTTGGTACATGATAGTACTGACCACAAGAAAATAATACATGCAAGTCAAGTAGAGCTTGAGAACAAGGTGAAATGAGTGATGCCTGCTTCATTTCTACTTATATCTGACTTCTGTTCATGGAAATCAAACTATTCAGCACTTATAGTCTGCACTTTGCTATCAGAGGATTATGCTTTGCCTATAAATGAGTAATGCATTCTTATTGGAGCTGAGTTAAATTTTCACCAGTAAGTTGGCTTTGTTATTCCTCTTCACATGTTTAAATCAAGCGCTGCACTTGTCCTACTAATAGTTGTTAGGATTATGGTATTGCTGCCTTCTAACATGGACTTTCCCATGGCCCTAAGGAAGGCTTGCTGCGTTGTGTAGAAGCGACACCTCCCCCTGCAGTTCCTCTTTATTTTGTCCTTTACAGTGCTATAATTTGGTCTCAGTTTCAATCTTCGAAGGTCTCTAAAGTGTCCATAGGTAACGCTTGAGGCAGCTGAAGAACTCCAGATCTTTTCTTATTTAAACAAATGGAAATAATATTGATTGTAACAGGTAAGAGGGACATTGTTGGTGCCACTTAATGTTGCATTGTGTGGAGTCCTCTTGTTGCCTCCCTCCTTAAGTCTTCCAGTACTCATCAGAACAATTTGTAGTGGAGCTGGAACCATCAGATATTGGTTTAGATGTCATTTTAAAGAGTAGGAGTTACCATGTTCCCCTTTGTTTCTTTTCTTTGTTTCTTCTATTTTTTTCTTTTTAATAATCTGTTCTGCTGATGTTTAATATATTAGAAGTTTAAATAATTTAATAAAACTGTCTCAAATGAGGAAATTGAAAGGGAATTCCAAATGAATGTTATAATGCAGTGCTATTAAAGCTTGACACTTCAGGCTGGGTGGTCCTTCTGCACAAGGTGCTGCCACAGCAAGAAGTGCCTCATCTCAGGATGTGGAATCTGCACACCTGCAGATGATGAGGCTGGAGGGGAAGGAATGACTGATGTCCCGGGCTGACCTGTTGCTTTTTGTGATAGCTGGACATGTGAATTGGACAGTGGCTGCTGCTGAGAGTGTGAGTAGTTTGGTTCTGAAGATTATGAATGATTGCTCCCATGCTGATGCTGTGCAGTGCATTAATAGCCACATCTCTGGGTCCCTCTGTGTGTCAGTGGGGCTGTCAGCTCTGTTCCCTGGCAAGCTATAGGGTCGCTGAGTTTTGGTTTTGCATTGCCGTGTGTTTGCTTTGCTTCAGAAGTTGCTGCATACTGACTTCTTGCTGCAGGCAGAAAGTTGCAGGACCTATTGCTCCATGGCTGCCACGTGCAGATGTGAGCAAGCTGGCACTGCTTCTGCTTCTCCTCGTCAGGATCACATGTTTGTCTTCTAATGGGCTGTAAGGTTAATCAAACATTTGCAAGGGTGAGATTTGTGTATGTTTTCATGTTTAAAGACTGCTGCCACTGGTAGTATGTCTAGCCTAGGAGATGCAGATACTGGTTTGGGCATGCATTAAAATACCTGATTGCATACAGTGAAAATACACACAACTAATGTTTTAGAAATGTGAATTTGGTGTTTTCATTCGTTCTTTCACATCTCTGAAATTCAACAAGTACATAGCTAATTAGCTGATAAAAGGAAGTGACCTTGCAGCTGATGGTTGATTTGGAAACACAAAATATTAAGGACAGTATATATCATTTCCACTGAGCACAGCTTAGCAATTGTTCAAGTGCTGTGTATCACTGTTTCTAATACTAAATCTTTGCCTCAGTATGGATCTGTGACACATCTGAGTTGCTCAGTCAATATGAACCATAATTCTGAATTTCTTCTATTTTCCATTTAAATTATTAACCATAACTTTGCATTATAGCACGCGTGAGGGAGGAAACTTTAAGCTGTGATTCCAACAGCGAGCATTAAAGGAATAGATGGCAAATATTTCAGATAATAAACTCAGAAATATGTGATGATTTACAGAGTATTTTATATTCACAATGATGCCAAGTTATAGCTGCTTTAGGAGCTGCGTTAACTAGAAGATCTGACTTTGACGTGTAGTTCTGAAGCCTGCTCAGTCCTGGGGACTGCATCCTGGTTGTGAGAATACCCATAGGGATGGTGGTGGATGACACCAAGGATCTTATCCAGTATGTTTAGGTGCTACTCTGGGGATGTGATTTGCTAAATGATTAGTACAGTATCCAGCACAAGAAAGACAGGGAGCTGTTGGAGCAGGTCCATAGGAGGCCACAAGGATGATCGGGGGCAGGAGCACCTCTGCTACAAAGAAAGGCTGAGGGAGCTTGGGGTATTCAGGCTGAAGAAGAGAGGACTGGGGACACTTTGCAGCCTTCCCAGGAAGCTCGTAAACAGGTGGGAAAGGAACTTTTTACACTGGCAGACAGTGATAGGGCAAGTGGGAGATTTGGGTGAGATGTCAGGGGTACATTTTTCTCTGAGAGGTGGTGAGGGGCTGGCATTGCTGCCTGGAGCTGTGGCTGAGGCCACTGAGGGGCTCTGTGCAGCCTGAGCTGGGGGCAGCCAGCCTACGGCAGGGCTGGGGCTGGAGGCTGAGAGGGCCCTTCCAACCCAACCGTGCTGAGTGTGTTATGTATGTTCCTATCTTCTGCTACGGTGCTGATACAAATAGAATCTGTTCTCTTAATTTGCTAGCTGCTACTGTGAAACAGCATGTACTGTTGTGAGACCTGCCTGAATGATGGCTGTGGTTATATGCTTGGATACTGAATTGGTAATACTGGTCTTTTGTTGAGGAAGAAATTAGGGAAATAATTATTAGAATGCAGACTTATCGCTGAGCATTTTTATACAACATGGGCACAAATTATTTCCTGTGGTACTTTAGAGATCAAATGTGGAAGAGAAGCACATTTATGTGCACTGCAGAACTGCAGATGTCAGGCACGCTTCAGCATTTGGAAGTATAGAATATTTTATTCATTTACTATATTAAAATATGGACAATATAAATTTATTATGCAGCACTGTTAAATAAGAATAAGGGTGAGGACATTAAAACCTCATCTCCTAGTGAAATGCTCTTCCAGCGTGCCAGCAGATGTCAGTATGTTCTTGTTACATAGGTCTTTTATTTCTTGTATTTTAAACAATAACTATTTTTCAGTTTCATAAAATGGGAGGAAATGATGAGTGCTACACCACCACCTTTATGCAGGTCTATTTAATTCCAATATTTTACTTTAAAGAGGTTTTTTTTTTTTTTTTTTTTTTTTTTTTTTTTTTAGCATTTTCTGCTGGCACACAAGGCTGTGTAGAGCATGTCTAAAAACACAGTTTAAATGCTTTGCCAAATGGAGATGTGTTATTGATAGCGTAGCACCTTTGTTTCCAACTGAACATTTCTTTTCCTGTAGGACTTGAATAATTTCCTTCATGTAGTCAGAAGCATTTTGAAAACTGCAGCACACTTTCTTTCTGTTCGTGCAGCTAGTGAGTGTATTTGAAGTCTGCGTTTAATCAAATCTCTCTCTCTAATTTGGAGATTATTTTGTTTTGTCACTGTTTATACATGGTAATCAAAACCAGCTGAGCTGCTTCTTGCATTTCAAAAATCAATACTGCTGTGGCAAAGTGATGCTGTATAGTAGGAAAGGATGACATTCGCAGGCTGGAGTACTCACCACGTTCAGCTGACTTGTTTTTATAGCAGTAATCATATGGGAATGTTGTAAGGTTCCTCTGTTAGGGCAGAGGGTGGTGGTGTGAGGAGCTGGAGAGCTGAAGCCTATTGCCAGGTAAACCCAAACTGAATCCTGCTGGAAGTAGTGGACGCTGGTAGCACAGAGATGGTATTAAAGTTATTTTTGCAGATTTGCAGCTGTAGCTGTTGCTTCGAGATTCTTCATTACATTTCCAAGATGCAAATTCTTTCACATTTCATCTTTCTTTAACCCTCTTTTTGAGGCCTGTCTTCTCAGACTTTGTTTTACAAGCAATATCTTTTCATTGTGATTGATTCCTTCCTTCTTCTCATCTCAGGCTGTTTGGGTGATTTTTGGATCACACAAATGAGAATTAAGGCAGGCCAAACAGATAAGAAGGATATCAACCTCTGGAGTAAAAAACATACGGTGCTGCTGAGGTGGCAGTTCTGGAAATAAGGCTCTTTTCAGAGAGTAGTTTTATTGCATTTTCCCATAAGACTATTTCTAAAGATATTGATAAATACCCCAAATCCTGTTAAATGTCACATCTGAATGAGTTCTAAGTGACTTTTTATATGATATACTAATATGGTTTAATCTGAAGTTGGGCTTAATCACCTGAAGCTGCATCAAAGAAATTGGAAAATAGCTCTGATAGCTTCATTTTTCATATTATTGGGGAAATGTAGATTTTGAGGGTCTGGACATGCAATGTTTGCAAAGCTATTTGTCATTTCTTTTTAGTTAGAACATGTAGGCATTGCAAATGAGAAAGTAGGTGAAGGGAACTGCATTTCTTATCGTAAGATAGACATATATATCAAGTGGAAAGTAGGTGAATAACAGAGTTGTTCCTTTTGTCCACACTCTTCATATATAAATGTTTACAATGTGATCTTTTTGTGAGATAAACTTTATCTTCAAACTCTATTTTTTTTTCTTTCTTAGAAATACAACTTCCATTAGAGTTTAACCTTTCCTATGTGTCTTTGTGAAAGAGTTTCATAGGAAAAGTATTCCAAAACCAGGGTACAAAGCTTTTGAAAAGACTCCATGTCCCAGATAAGCTCTTAGTTAATGAGGGAAGCAGCTGTCAAAGAGTATTTTCAAGCAATTTTCATGTTTGTGCTCACGTGTGAGTACTCCAATTGTGTGTTTGTTCTTTGTTCAGGTAAAAGCTACTGCTATAGATCATTCTGGGTGTTATGTAAATATCTGCTTCTGGACCTCAACTGTTTGGTCTGAAATAGAGTTGTGACTGTGGTTTACAAATGAGGCTGAACGTTTCTAGGAAAATTGCAGCTGTTATAATAATTATACACCTACATTTCTTAAATCCTAGTCTTTTATATAAATCTGAAATCTAAAATGAACTAAAAAGCATTTGAAACTTCTTGGAAGCAAATACAAGTCTAGATGGCCCTGGCCAACTATCGCACCAAAAATTGATGCAATTTCTTATCTTCTGCCACATTTGATAATTATAATGGCATCACTTCCTTAATTCTGGCTTTAGTAGTTTTATAAAGGCCTCTGAAATTATTCAGGGAGAGGTTTGCTGGGATATTTTTCACATCCTTTAAATTAATATGTGTAGTAACAAATATCTACCATTAAATGCATTTGCATGTGTTTTATAGCAGCTTCAGGTTTTTACTTCAACTCATTAAAACATTTCTAGGAATAGATTTCTATTGAAACAAAATCATATTAGGAGTTACTTGGTGTAGTGACGCTGAGTCATGGCATAAATCAGTGATTGAGCACCTGGTGGGAAGGCAGGGCTAACCCAGGGGAGCTCAGGTGCAAGCAATGCAGCTGAACAGAAGGGGCTGGAGCCAGAATCCACCCCACTCCCAGACTTCATTTAAGGGTTAGCAGTGGAGGTGAGGGATCTTGCTGGAGATCCTTGCATACCTGAGGGTATTCTGAAGGTAAGCAGCTTCTTTCCTTTATTTCTGTGCCCATGGCTGTTGCGTTTGAGCAAATCCTGACTTGCTGCAGCTTGGGATCTTGCTGTTCTGTTATTATTGCTGCGCTTTCTGTTGTGTTACACTTGGGTAATCAGGCCTCTGTGTACTTTGCTGTAAGAATAGTACTGAAAACTTCTTCTGTCTCTTTGATTGTTTTCACCAAGGGGGTTGCTATGCAGAATGGTGAAACGTTTGGTTTGTAGAAGTGCTGAGCAATGAGTGGTGGGTGCTGTAGTGGAAATGAATGAGTAGCCCATTGAGAGATAGCTGCCTAACATGGTAACTGGGGAACTGATGCAGGGATCTGTGCAGAGAATGTACCTCAATATATGTTTATTCTCCTGAAAGTAAAAGAGTAAAATGGGATCCTTCTTATGGGAATAAAATGAAGTATTGTAAAGGTGATTTGTCATGGGAAGACAGAAGTGATAACTCCACGGGAAGCATTCACGAATGTCGTACTTCTCTTTCCTTGGCAGAAGCCCTACTGCTGTATTTTCAGAAATGGCAGTTGAAAGTCTGGCAAGCCCTGTTTCCAGATATTTCTAGCCAAATTTAAAAAAACTACCTGTTTAAAACTTGTCTTTCTCCTAAATGAATTTTCATAAATACTTGCAATGAGTCTAGAGATCTCCTTTGGTTTTCACAAAAGTAGAATTATGGTGAAGTCCTCAAAATAACACAAGGATTGTGAGATGTTCTAGCAGTAAGATCTGATCACAGCTCAATTTTAACAGCATCTAGCAGTAACTTTTATTTGAGGATTAAAATGCTGATTTTTCTCTTCTTTCTTTCTTTTTTTTTTTTTTTCTTCTCTCAATGTGTCAGTTGTGTGCACTGTCAAGTTTCTGAGAATTTCCTTCAGTGAGATTTTCCAGAACACCAGGCATCATCTGTGTTCTCTCTTCTTTTGCCATCTGGTTCTGTAACAACCCTCTCTCAGGCTACGCTAGGAATGGGGAAGCAACCAACTAGATGTTGTTTGGCTCTCTTGTTATCTGATTGTGAGACCCAATATCTCCCTTGAAAGGTAACTTCCTTCCTGCCCTTGAATTATTAGTTTTATTTTTTTTAATGTCCACTACAGTCTTTCTGACTTGGGGAAATATCTGGCAAAGTGTTGCAGCTGCCCCACCAGAGTGCTGTGCATGCTCAGCTGTGCAGCTCCAGCTTTGTGGCCGTGTGCCTTGTCATTCTGCTCGAGTCCAGGAGCTCAGTGCATGTTCAGGGTAGGTAGTGAGAAACACAAAACCCACGACACCTCCCCCACCTGCTCCTCCCCAGGATCAGCCTCATTCCTCTGATCCTGACACCACTGAGCAGTCAGTGAAGAGAAGTCAGGCTATAACAGCTAATGTCTCTCGCCTGATGACAAAACCAGCCCAGTATAGTCATCTACACATGTGTAAGAATCTGCCCCTTATTTCCTCCATGACTGCAATAACAAAAGATTCCTGACAATTATTTCATGCTCTGGCAATGTCCAATCCAAGTTTTGTTACCAATGTTCTGTCTATACTTTAGGTTACCAGAGCCCTGTGATGGTCTCCATATGGGCTACAGTGGGTTTGGGACTCCAGCTGTTCCCACTATTGCTCAGCAGCACAGGTGGAAGAGGAGAGATGCAATGGAGAACCTCACTGGCTGAGAAAGAGCAGGAGATTACTTACCAGTTACTGTCAGCAGCAAAAAAAAAGACTTAACTTGTAGAAGTCTCAGTATTGGCATACTGGAATGAAAGTTTTGCTGTTCGTTGTGCTTGACTTCTACTCTACTCTGCTGGTCAGGGAGGATGGCTGTGCACTTTCAACCTGAACTCTCTTCTTTCTGAAAGTGCCATAACGAGAACCGGAAAGTGACTGTGTGAGACTACTTGTTTTGGGAAAGCGTTTGTTAATTTTTGAAATTGTCTCTTTCCTGATAGATATGTGCTAGGTAAAAGAAGAGGCTGTTAAAAGAGGTGGCTGATTTCAGTGTCTCATTTTGAGAAGTTCTGTCTTGTTTCCCTCCTGCAGGGCAGGTTCTGAAGCACTCAGATCAGGCGTTCATTGTTCATACAAGATGTGGAGTGAATGGATCTGTAGCTCAGGGAGCTGTAATGGTCAGGACTGTCTGCTGTAACGCGAAGCCCCATGGTTACTCTGATTTCCAGCCACAGCAACGTCTTCATGTTTTCCAGTTACATATGCTCAGACATGCAGACATGTTGGAGGCTTACATGGGAGGTGCTGAAAACAATTTCTGTTTTATTTCTTTATAGGCTAAGAATAGTCTGGTACTGAGGATGCTTTGCTTAGCTAGGTAGTGAAGGAAAACAATCTTTTTTCTTTTTACTTTTTGTACTGATTGTTTAGCTGCAATGTTCCCGAATCATAGAATCATTAAGCTTGGAAAAAGCCTCTCAGATCATCTAGTCTAGCTGTCCACCCACCACCAATATCACTCACTAAATGCCAAGAGATTTCTGTTCGGCCATGCTTTCTTCACTGCTTTTTTCAGAAGAACGATTTCAATCACTTCGAACAAAGCAGAAAAATGTGATTTGCTGACTGGTTTGCTTCATCCCGGGAAGAGATCTGAGATGTATTCAGCCTTATTGCAAACGAGGCACTGTTTTTAATGAGAGATTTAATTTTAAGTAGTTAAACACCTGCAGAAATGTCTGTAAGCAGCTACTGATTTTAAAAAAAAAAAAAAAAAAAAAAAAAAGAAAGAAAATTGACAGTTCATAGTATTTATAGCTTTATCCTGCTTTGTATTGTAGTGGGAAATAAGAGATGGTTTTTCACGTAGCTGTTGGCAAACTGATTTTTCTGCAGACTGTGCTGTTAGGTATTTCATGTGTTGTATGTTAGGCTTTTCTCTGTCCTGGGTTAATTTCTTGTTGGATTACTTTTTGATGTTCTGTCTTCAATCCTTTTTTCTAAAGGAAGGAAAAGTAAAAAGAAAAGGGGGGTGTGAGGAGGGGGGAAAGCAGTTGATTTTTTTTTTTTTTTTTTTTTTTTTTTTTTTTTTTTTTTT
>NW_024962257.1:11290408-11439636 GCF_019238085.1 Lagopus leucura | reverse complement strand
TTTTTTTTTTTTTTTTTTTTTTTCTGAATGAGGAGAATATTGCTTGTAAGACATGCACAAGAAGCGTGTGCCCATGGAGGGGATCCTTTTGAGAGAGAAACAGGTTCAAGATGGGCACACGGATTCTTGATGTAATGATGCTTCATGGATGGCGATCCTGCCCAGCAAGTTGGAAACTAATGGTCAGGAGCTGGGGCTGTAGGACTGGTGTGTGTTTGTGTCAGGTAAGCAGAGACAAGCCTATTGCCTTCAGTTCAACTCCTTGAAGGCATCACACGGTGGTACCCCGATCAGACGTCTGCTTACCTCTGGTTCAGCAGCTTGCAGCTTGGTTGCTTCAATAACTAAAGGATGCGCACCAAGGCTGCAGGGCAACTCGGCTGTCCAAACGTGATGAAACTCCATTCTGGAGTCCAAATGGTTTTGTGTTTGCATGGCTTATATGTATCAAGAGTACAGGAGAGGTGTTTTTAGCTAGTAGTAAAATGGTTTACTCTTAACAGCAGTGAAATAAAGATGAGAGATGAAAAGCTTTTCAATACTATGCTAATATCACTGATTATATTTGATAGAGGCTAGGAAGAAGATAATATGGCTCTTTCATTTAGGATTTGTCTCATTAGGACTGTGACTGCCCCAGAAATCCTAAGAAATTTGTTATTTGGTCTGGCATGTATAAGGAGACTATTAAAACTGATAGGAGCTTGCTTAATTAAAACAAGTTATCAGTGCAGTTTTATGGCCTTCGTTACTGCAGTGTGACTGCATTCTCTCCCTGTGTACAAAAGCAGAAAGATGATCATCTTCTTTCACTTGATCTGTAGTTGATATTTACCAGCTTTCGTGGGATTATCAGGCGAGTCTGCACCAAGCTGTAGCTCTGCATCTTGCTGTAGCAGGGTATTGGTTGCCTGTTGTTTTTTTTTTTTCTGGCAGCCAGTTCTGTGAAGGTTCAATTTTGCATCTGCTTCCCTGGGACATGGGTGAGCCAGCAGTGGAGCCTGCAGCGGAACGTGGGCTAAGGCATGGTGGGGGGGTGAAAGGAGATCTGCTATGCAAAGCTTTGAAAGTCAGCAAACTGACCTAGAACTGAGCTGTGTATTAGTAAAGAGCAGTTTTTTGCATTGCTGAGCAGGTAGGTTGCTGAATTGGGAATGAGCCAGAGCGTCCTCAGGGTCTGGCAGCCAGTGATAGTCTGGTTTGCATGTTGCACACGTGGTGCCCAGAATGGCCGCATTTGCATTTAGTGAGCTGCAGAGGGTAGAGTGAGCTCCCCATGAGGTGGGCTGGATATTCAAAATAGCTATTTTTTTCTTTTCCAGCAGTAACCCCTAGGATCTGAAACAATGTTTGATATGTTCTTTGCGGTATTGGACCAAAAAGTAGACAAATGCTTTAAGGAGCAGCTAAAAACAATACTTTTTTCTCCTCATATTTCAATATGTGCTTTATATATCGAGAAGGAAATAATTTAAGATTTGGTAATACTCTTTGGCTTCTGGCTTTTTGGCTTGTAAAATAGTGAGGTTCATCCTATGCTGTGTAATTGACATTCTTACAAACTGAATGTAACTCCAAGTTTGGGTCATTGGTTTCCTGCCCTATGGTATTTACACTGATTTAGTAGCGCTTTTATGGCGACTTTAAGCACGGGGAAGTGATCGGGTTAGCAGCAATTTGTTTCAGCTGTCTGTACCTGAACTTTCCTTGGGAAGTTTCATTAGCAAACCATCACGGTTTAAAAATAGAACTTGACAGAACCTCGTCGCCTTTAATTATGTAATACAACGCATCAAGAAGCTTTTCATTTTATGTTACAATTACTTCAAAACAATTCAAACCATTGCTTTTCCATCGTGAGGAGAATTCTGCGCTGCTTTTATTGGAAATAATCAATCTCTGAAGCTCTGCATGTAGATAACCTGCAGTGCTCCTGTTCTTACACTTAGCTCCTAAATGAGTTCTGTGTTGTTGCTCTGTGCTTTTGCAGCAGTGAAGAGCAGACTGGAGCAGCTGGAGGAGGTGCAGAGCTGTGGATGCACTGCATGACATGGGTGATTTCTCGCTCCCAGGAGCTAACAGCAGGGTGCTTTGCAACACCCAGATCCATTAGCATTCTGTAGAGGAGAAGATAGTTTCTCTCCACCCACGCTAAAAAGAAATGTAAGTTCTTGATAGGTGTTGTCATCTGGACTGCTGTCTCTGTGGAAACAGTATCAGTAATCCCACCGAAATGTGTTGATGCTTTAAGCATAAAAGAAATAGAAAACCATTTATTTATTCCTATATAACTCTAGTGACATGCTAGCAGTCTCTTTAGTAACTGGGTTATGAAGATTTTTCTGTTGGCTTGTTAAATGAACTGTGCTTGGAAACCAGAATTCACTTGCTGAGTTGCCTGTTTGGAAATGTGAAGTATTTATTTTGGGGGCCAGATTAATATTTTCCTTCTGAGAATGTGTGTTTTAAGCGTACCTGTGTGTGTTTGTATACACTGAGTCACAGAAGGGCTGAGATTGGAGGCAGCTCAGGATCCCACTGCCTCAGCAGAGCTCTGCAGAGCAGGGCCCAGCCCCACAGACAAATGGCTCTGGGAGAGCTCCAAGGAGGAGACCCCACAGTCTCTGGGCAGCCTGTCAAAGGCTCTAGCACAGCAGTGCTGCCTGACGGGCAGAGGGAAGTGCCCTGTGCTGGAACCTTCTTACTTTGAAGTTCAGGTGCAGCTTTATATGCAGTTCCGTTTCTCTAAAACCTATTGGTACTCTGAGTAGTTCAGAATTTAACACCTGGATTTTTCATCTCTTCTTCCAGTAATGCTTCTTTCAGCCCTGTCCTAACTGCAAATGTGATTCTGTATTTGTTATGCCATTGTTTCTTCTCGGACTCTGAGTAAAATAGTAAGGCAGACACATGAAACAAACCCATTACTTGCACAGATATACTGATTTTTATTGTTACTGTTTTTTTTTTAAGTTAATAAACGACAGTCATCTTATAAGGTTATATTTAGGCATCTGGGCAATATGGTAGAACAGAACTGAACTGTTGAGGAAAATCCACAGCCATGAGAAACAGCAGTAACATTGACAAACCAGTCAAATAACCCTCAGAAAGGTTGCAGCTGAAGGACACCACTGCTGGATAGGTAGATGAAGATATATTCTTCAACTCAAGAAGGAAACAGAGGATGCATTGTTGTATGGGATGATTAGATGACTGACTAATGAGCCTTGAGGTGCAAGGAAATTGGCTACAAAAGCAATTAAATAAGTCCCTGATGTACTTATACAGAGTACACTAGAACTAAACTCTTACTATGCTTAGTTTTCTTCATAGTATACCACTAAATGTTTGTAAACATACCTAAAAGTAAGTTAGAGATATCAATGTTCGTCATTTTAATGTCAAAGCGGATCAGGCAGTGTTACTTGGGGCCAATCTGGGTAAGTCTTATGCCAATTCTGATAACGTGAAAGGTACAAGGATCTCACCTGTTTTTGCACTGGCTCGGGGGACTTGCAAGAGAAAACGAACAGAAAGATTTGACCCGAGCTTCCTGCTTGGAGTGTACATTCAAGTTTTTTGGGGGGTTAAAAGCATTGAATGTGTAGATCCATCCAGTGAAATTTGGTTGTTTGATCGTTCTGGGCAAGCCTGTCAAGATAAGGCAGTAATTGCAATGTTGAAGTGTACTTAATATTTTAGGAACAAAGTTAGGATTACTGAAAATATTGCTAGAGGTGACCTTCAGCTTCTTCCCTTTCCCCCAGTATACCCTTAGCAGCCCATTTCGGTGTAGATGTGTCACCAGTTCCTTTTTTTTCTGATAAACATGTGCAACTAAATGGGGCTTGTTTAATAAAAAGATGATTTGCAATCCTCAATTGTGGCTGTAACTGTGTACTGAGGGGACAAGCTAGGTGTTTGAAGTGGTTTATCTCCTTTGTAACCAGCTGGAGGCGAAGGTGTGTGTGTGTGTGTGTGTTTCCAAGAACTAGCAGGTAGTGCTGGATGAAGATAACTGTACTGACAGAAAATCATGTTTGGTCTATAAAGACAACGTTAAATTAATCATGTATTCATTTCTGATTTACCTCATTAAATCAAAGAGTCTTCTGCACTTGGACTTCACAATATGTACTGCTGAAACCCTAAAATGCCACAAGTCCTATTTCCGTAAGAGTTCTGCATTGCTGATCTGTAAGAGCTTTATTATGAAGTGACTTATCTGGCTTGAGAGACAGAAGTGGAATTGGTGCATCCGAAATGAATGAATAATATATAAGGACTGATACTAGTTTTGCCTCATCAATTGGCCTTACTATTTAGCCCTAAGCAAAAGCAAGAAACAACAACAAAAGATTGTTGAGGTGGAAAGGTAAATATTTAATATTAGCCTCCGTGCAGTACATTCTCCTTTTGTTGTATTCATGAAAATATGTTTTGGAGCTGAAGGAAAATGTCACTTGGATTACAGCAGTGGCTAAAAGCATGTTTTTGAGGCATCCAAGTGCTAGACTTCATTCAAAGGCATGGGAGAAAATTCCTGGATTTAGGAAGTCCTAAAATCCTCACTGTTCTCATCCTTTTTCAGTTAGCCATGATGAGTCTCATTTTGGTTTTCATTTGGGAGTTGGCTGTCAACCCCTTCTTTCTTTCCTGCTCACAATGAGGTAGATAGGCAGGCAGCAATAAGATTGGTGGCTTCCCAGTGGCATTTTTCTCTCTCTCCACTACGCTTCCTTGTTCTGCTGGTAGCCTTGGCAAGAGATGCCATGTAAAATTCTAAAGATGTAGCATGGTTTCATTGACTTTCTTGGAACGCTACTGCCTGTGTAAAGAACCAGCTTTTGGTAGCTTTTTCTTGAGATAGAGTTTATCAAGAGCTCTATGCAGGCATTGTAGGTAGGAATGATGAAAGAAATAAGCACGGAGATAAAGAAGATTTTGTAAATCAACTTTTTTCTACTTTTTTGCTGGATCCATGCCTAAACTTCTTAAGAAAGCCTACTTACAGTGGATTGTGTGAGAAGGTAAAAGAGATGGAAAAGTAAGGATGCTAGAGGATATGTCCTGGTACAGTCTGCGTTTTGCTCTTGTATATGGCTTCTTTGCTCATAAGCAAAGTTTTGCAAGTTAACGTGATGACTTCCTCTATGTGGAAAAGATTGCTGTTGTGGATCAATTGACAAATAACAGAACTCACAATTAATTAACATGTTTTAATCTTTAAACAATACTCAAAGGCCCAGCAGAAGGTGAAGTGAATACGACATTGGAAAATACGTACCTTCCATCTCTCCTATTTAGGCTTATATAAAATCAAAGTAACTGTAAGGAGTGTACTCTTGTATTCTGTAAGTTATCAGTGGATGGATTTGAAGGACAACTTTGTATTCCTTTTTTTTATTCAAGTGTTTACTGAATAGAGGTTGTTGGTGTGCATGCGTATATATGTAGAACTGCTCACAAAACCTGGTATTGTTCTTGAGAATAAAATGTGTGTCTTGCAAGGCACAAGTTTGAGATGTTTTCAAGAAAACTGGCATTGAGATGAGACAAATGTAGGTACAGGGCACTGCTTGTTAGACACAGTTCAGAGCTGCTCACTCCTATTGAAATGCTTTCCCCTCTGATATTTTGTTTGCATTAAGGTACTTTTTGTCACAATTAGAAATGCGTCAGCGTGGTATGGTAACTGTTGTCTGAATAGTGTGTTTCATAAATGGAGTTGACTTGGAGGTCGTTTTTCCCCTCTTGAAGGACAGTTAACTGTAATTTTAAAACAGAGAAGTGCCCTGTATGGCACAATAACCTGATGATCAGAATAAATGATTGTTTGATGTGCAGCAGATTTAAAACTTTAACTACTTTCCTTTGTGTTTACTGCTGTAGAACTACTTAGTTCTCGGGGTGGGCTGATTCTCCCAATCTCTGATATGAATTGTGCTGTTTCCCTGCACTATTCATTGTTTTAGTAGTGAGCACTATTCTGGAGCTGCACGAAGCAAGCTTAGGTGGCAAATTTCCACTTTGAACAATAGATGAAAATTACTAAAAATGGAAATGTTTCTATGATTGATTTTAAAAATAAATACAATGGGGCATATGGTATGCTATAATATTTATTTCTTAAATTTTTTGGTATTTTCTTAGCTAAGGATCCAGATCTCCTTAAACAAGCCTAGGGTTAATAATAAGTTACTTTAAGAGCTGCTGCATTTTAATATGTTTGCATGTTTTCTGTTTGTGCTCAGCTGGGAGGAAAGATCTAGGTAACTTTCCAGGAGGTCAGGTAGGTGGGTTGAGGCACAGCCAGAACTACAGCACTGGGTTGCTCAGAAGGCACTTGGATGCTCTTGGGTGTTGTTGTTTATATATGCCCAAATGGAAGAAGTAAGTGTGATGTTTGCAGTCCTTGTTCCTAGTGTGGCCTGCTAGTGTTCAGTTTGAATATTTGGGCAGGGATGGAAGGAGCAGGTTTTGTTAACTTTCTGATGGGGGGGGGGAAAAAAAAACAAATCAAACCTAAATCTTAATTCTTCATAGAGAGGCCCTAAATGATGCAGTCTGGTAGCAGAGGTGGTACATTTCCTTCCTCTTGTTGAAGATGTGCTAGCTTTGGTGGGTTGTTCTTTGTTTTCTTTTATATGGTAGATGTTGGGAGGTTTGGATCACTCCTCGTAGGGCAGATTTTTGATCTCTGTCCCAGGGATAAAGCCGTGTGTCTGAAGGTTTTATTCTGAACAAAGAGATGGAAACTAGAGTGTAGTACTCTAAGGCAGTAGCATTTTCTGTGGTATCTGTCTTGTCTTTTGCAATTAATCTTGGTCATAGCTTTCTTTTCTCCTTGCCATGTAGGATGCTGCAAAAAGAAAGAGGTGCCACAGAGTTCTCCCCAGAGTAGCCTGCTAGCCTGCTTTTAAGAGCTGTCTCATGAAAGACTGCTGGTACTTTGTTTTTTCTTCCAGTCAGGTGGAGAAGGGAATTCAGCTTGGGCTTCCTGTTTGCTGAATGAGTGCACTTACCCTTGTTGAGGTACAGGTGTTCCTCTGGGACTGTTGAGTTTTGAAAGCTCCAAAGAATCCTTGGACTCTTCAACTGGAGAAAAATGTGGATCAGAGAATGGGAGGCTGTAGGAGCATTGGAGTATCTCTGCAAACTCACAAACGGGAGTGCAGTAGGCAAATACATGGTGAGGATAGATATATCTAAGTCATCCTATTTACATATATTTCCATAGCTGCTATTTAGCATATTGTCGACAAAATATTGGAAAAAAAGTCGTGTGACTTGTTTAATTTTCTTACAGTTAGAATATGTATAAATTCTATATGAATGAGCATGTGAATACTGAATATTCTTTTATTTTTCCTCCAATTTATGTTGTTGAAATGTAAGGAAGAGGACAGATTGAGTTCAGACTTTAAGGGGGAAAAAAAAACAAAAAACTGTTGAAGTAAACAAGTTGAAATAGAGGTGAAAGACATAGAAAAGCTACGTTTTCCCTAATAGATGTTAATGGTTTCTAAAGCTTCCTAATTCCTTTTTGACTCGCTCATCTGTAGCAGTTGTATAAATCACTTCTAATGATGCAGTAGTACTGAAGAACGCTGTTGTGCCTCTGCAATGTGTCATTATTACTTTGAAGGAGAGGGGGAAAACACCTGTATTGTTTGGCCTATATAAAGGATATTTAAGAAAAGGATTGAAACCAAATGAGAGGGAAACTTAAACCTTTGCCACAGATGTTTCCTTTCTAAAGAAAGGAAATTGTAAATTGTAGTTGTGCAAAGTGAACTAAATGGAACATCTGTGAGTTCTTGTTTTCATTCTTTAAGACTTGATTCTTTTTATTTCTGCTTCTCTTAGAGATGCATATTTGCCTTGATCCTGCTTCCATTGCCTGGATACTTCAGTGATGCTGAGCTCAGCCCCCTCGTGAGAAGAGAAAAAACTGATCTCAGTACACTCTAAACATGACTGGATTCTGCAGGTTGGGCAGCACATGCTGCGTAAACATCAGCAGAGTCCAAATGTCAGTGTGAGGTGATGATGTGCAGACAACCTGTGTTCTGTTTGTAGTAAATGAGAGGAAAGGAAGAACTGTAGAAGAAAGGCCATTATGATTTATTTTTATCATGTACAATAAGTGAACCTTTAGCAGTGGATACTCAGGTTTGTACTGAAGCTTCTGAAACCTGCAGCTCAGAAAGAGTTTATAGTGACTGAATTTGGTACTTCATTGTTTTGATTCTAAAATACTTGGTGGTATTAGAATAATTTGTGTTATTCTTGAATGATTATAGCAGAGCCTACAGGTGTCTGTGCACACTTCGATGCATCTGCAGCACTGCACAGCCTGTCTTTGTCCTTAGTTGATTTGGATGTGGTGTTTCCTCCTGGGTGAACTCCTGAAGGCATGGGAGTATATCCCATAGAACATTGATGTTGCTCTCCGTGCTGTAGGCAGCCAGCTCCATTGGCCTGACCTGGGGGTTTGCAGTGCTGACCTTGCAATGCAATATACGTTCTTTCTTTAGTAACAAAATGTGTTTTCCCAACACATGCTGAATTTTAAAAAGCTATCGAACATCACTTCTAGGTGGAGTAATTGAGATATTGCACAGCTGTTTTTGAAGGGTCTAGAACAGACCCTTGACCTCTGAATACAGGCGTGAGGCTCGCACCCAGCCAGCAGGAGGGATGTGCTGCATCAGTCATGTCTGGCTGCACTGTCTCATTTCCATCTGGGGATCCCATCCAAGGCAGGAGTCATCACTGTTAATATTCAGCTGCTGTCTGGTTACATTAGCCACTTGGGAAATTTGTTTCATGGTTCCATCTTGCTGATTTTCTTCACAGTGGATAAAGGATGCTGTCACGTATTTATGCCTTGTCTTTGAGCAGTTGAGGTCTGTGCAGTGACCGTAAAGGTACTGAATTTAAACCTTGTTAATCACAGTGTTTGTTGTCCATATGGTTCTGCTTTGTACAGATTTATTAAATGTCACTTCCTAGATTCTCTTAGTTCTAATGTAGAACAACTTTAACATTGCGTTTTAGAACAAAACATACAAACTTAAACTGATTATTATTATTTTTAGCTTTTATGTTTTTTCCCCTTGATTTTGCTTCTGGAGGTTGCAAAGTGATCATGAACAATGCTGGCATAGTGACAGTGAAGCTGAGCCAGAATCTGGGCCTGCATGGTTTGGGTTTTTTTTTTTTTTTTTGTTTTTTTTTTTCCCCTCAAACAAGGGCACTATCTTTTTGGCATCACTTCATAATACTAATTTGACTTGTAGGGAGCAGTCCTAAGTCATGAAAGAAGAGATGGCTGAGTCCCATTAGACAGGATATGTATTTTTAGGATATAATGTTACGCAGCTGGGAGTAGAATTAGGTTTTTTTTCCTGTTACTCAATCTTGTAAAATATTTAACAGCCAGTCAAGTCTTAGAAACTCCCTTTACACGTTGATCTTTAAGTAATACAATAGGCTATTTCAATCAATTTGACATAACACTTGTTATAATCTTTTAGTGCAAAATCAGTACTTCACTCCTATCTAAATTGAATAGTCTGTTCTTAATATATTGCACGTGTTGCATTTTGAGCAAGTTTGAGTTCTAGCGAGATAATTGTCCTGCTTCTGCTGGAATAGCTGAGTTTTCTTTGTAGCTGCTGTCACGGTGCTGTGTTTCGGATTTAGGTGTGTTGTCAACATCTATTCTCATCCTATATGTAGCTGTTGCAGAGTAGCACAGTCAGGGACTTCTCTGCTGCCTCACCAGCGAGGAGCTGGGGACATGTGGATAGCAAGGACAGCTGACCCTGACCACCGAAGGGATGTCCCATACCAAAGAGTGTGTATGCTCAGTGGTAAAACTGAGGGAGCTTGGCTGAGGTGGTTGCTGCTGCTCTGCGTCACTTGTGTTCTCCCTCTTCTGTCTCCAGTCCTCTTCCCCTCCATCCCAGTGGGGTTGGGAATGACCACACAGCCACATACTGCTGAGCTGCCACAACGTTATGGTACTTGGGTCGCTGGTTTGGGTTCAGACACACACATGCCCATGCTCATGTTTGCTGCTGGTCTGTATTAAAGAAGGGGTTGCTGAACAGCCTCACTCTAATGCATATCCCCCTCCAGTTTTTGGAAAATGGTGTATTGTCAGTGAGCAGCAGGGAACCTTACATCGCCACAGCTAGCATCGTACCTACTCTGTGGAAAAAACTGACTTCATCTTTTGTTATTGATCCATCAGCTTTCATGCAAGCACTAAATTAATCCTTAAAAAATAATTAGCTCCAGTGTCCTGGCAAAATTCCAAGTAGGCAATTACATTCTGCCTACTTAAAAAATACCCCCTGCAGTTACAATTGGGTAAGTTGCAGTGACAGATGATTGTGGGTTTTGTGATAGGTTGTGTGGCTTTTCATTCCTGTGAAGTCTGCTGTAATGCTGCATGTATATTGACTTGAAAGAACCTACTGACCAAGGGAGCTTATTAGAAAGACAAAGAAAAGTATCTGATAAAATATTTGTCTAATGCTGTGAAGACAAAAGAGGAAAGATGTAGGTGGTCCTGGTGAATTTCAGAATTTGGAAGGCATTATTTGTAAATTGGCTTTAGGAACATATGTTTATAATTATACATAACAGAAAGCAAAACTGAATGGTGCTTGTCTTGTATCACTGCAAATTATGGAGCCAGGACTGAAGTTTCAGAATAGCAGAAAAATTGGGAAGATGCTGGTTTTGTTTGGCTGTTGTACTTTGGATATGGAATAGGCCTTGTATTGATTTATGTTCCCCTTTCCAAGTATGGTGAAACACTGAAGATTATAGCTTGCAAGGGCAGCTCAGATGGTTACTGTATGTTCAGGGATTCGGTTATTGCCTATTTATTTCTCTTTTTCAGTTCTTATTTTTGCTGTCTTAAATTGATACAGTTTCCAGACAGAAGGATTTTAAGGGTAGTTCTATGGCATTACACTGTTTTTGTCCTGAATGTTATTTAGGAAGTGATCAGAACAGTTGTTCTATAATTCTGATATGGCTCTGCCATACACAAATCCTTAAAAAAAGCAAACACTGAGAAGTGCACATCTGGTAGTTCTGCCCCAACTTGTTTTACTTATTGTGTTTTGTCTATTCCTTTTTCTCAGGGGAATACATGCATTTAAACTACTAAGTGGCTCAGTGTCCTTGGTGTGGTTCTGCTGGGGGTTGCCACTGAGAGTATTGGGGTGATTTTGTTTCCTATGGCTGGCCCATGGATGGGAAGCACCTAATGAACAGTCAGCAGGGCTGAGTTGTTGATGAAATTGCGCTGCAATCAGGTGTTGATAAACCCTATTGCATCCATCAAGTTTGTCATCAATCTGTTTTCCATAGCTGCACTTAAGGTACAAAGAGAAGAAAAAATGGAATGATGAATATCTTAACAATTCCTTCCCTTCTTCTCGAAATGAAACTGTCTGATGTCTCATTGTGGTAATATCAGAGCAGCTTTTTTTTTTTTTTTTTGAGAAAAGTAGAATCTCTTATTTTAGTAACTTCAGAGTACATCGTATCACTAAGCAGTTTCTTCTTGCAATCAACAAATCAGCTGTTTTCTCCCTGTAAATGCATTTTGCCAAGGCAGAGTATGTGATACTAGCTTTGAAAGCAGGCATCCATGGTATTTCTCAGTCTTTCACTTAAAGTAATACCTGTTCCTTTTTCAATAGTATGTGTTTCACATTGTAGCTGACTTGGACTCTGGGTTTTGAGGATTGACACAAGAAGGTGTTGATTGGTAGATGCTGAAAATTCTTTATTCTTGATTTTCAAGGACCATCATCCTTTATAGGTGCTAACGATGGATCCATTCCCATCTTTCTCAATAAGTGTTTTTACAGCACAATAATAGCAATTCTGTGTATTTCGACAGTGGCTTCTGCTACTTTACTGGTTTTTCTTTAGAAGACAGAGGGGATCTTATTAATGTTTATAAATACCTTAAGTGTGGGAGTCTAAGGGATGTGGCCAACCTCTTTTCAGTGGTTTGTGGGAACAGAACAAGGGGGAATGGCCATAAACTTGAGCGTAAGAAGTTCTACACCGACTTGAGAAGAAACTTCTTCACAGGGAGGGTGACAAAGCACTGGAGCAGGCTGACCAGAGAGGGTGTGGAGCCACCTTCTCTGGAGATATTCAAGATCTTCCTGGATTCCTACCTGTGTAACCTGCTGTAGGGGCCTGCTCTGACAAGCGGGTTGGATTTGATCTCTAGAGGTTCATTCCAACCCCTACAATTCTGTGATTGTCATTACTGGGGTATCCCTGAAGCACTGCCTTTTGCAGTGACGGTTGTGAAAGTGGGCTCTGCTTGCCATACCATTTCTTCTGTAGGTGAACTTGAAGTAAATGTGAAGACCTGCTTTTGCATTCTGATGTACCAAGACACATACCTACTGTAGAATCTGTAAAATACTGTAGTACTGGGTGTATAATTCAGAAGAAACGTGGTTATATTGCTGCTGTACTACATACTCTTTCCTGGCAAGATTTTTTTTCTGCCTGCTGTTATTACAAAACTTCTTCAAGCTCAGTTTCAGATCTAGGAAAGAACTTGCTCAGCATGGAACAGCTATTCCAGTGCCATGGGTTTTCCAAAAGCTTTGCTTCTCTTGAGCATAAGGGCTAAGGTTCAAAATCTAAGTCCTAAAGCGATGCACTAATTGCACTAGACCTGTTGAGTACCTGGGGCATCATTGCCACATGGAAACAAGGGGTTGACTTTTAACTGAAAGAACACAAGGCAGGGAATATCAATTAGCAGAGTGAACTACATATGACTAGTGACTAATGGTGAATGCTAACTAGAAATTCTAACTTCTGTGTAGACATCCACCTGCAGAGATGGATAAAATTCATGATAGATTTTAAGACAACTTTGCTTAGAAGAGGATTAAAGCTCTGGGCACTGATGTTTGATTTTTCTTTTTATTTATGTTAGTATAAATTTACGGTACTGCCACTGAAACAGCAAAGTCGCTATTGGTGTGAAACTGGAGAGAGTGAGAAGAAACCTCTGCAGTTGGAGAATTTTTTGGTAAACCTTTCTGGAGAAATCATGGGAGTTGCTTACATAATGGAAGCATCCTATAATTTTTACTGTGCCTTTTCCCTTGTTGCCACACATTTCTGCTACCATGGTAACCCATCATGAATTGTTCATAGTAAGTGACCTTGTCATTCCTTTTATATATGCCATGAGTTATTGTGCAGAAGGTATTTATAGAATTAGGAAGGTGATAGTGACTGCCTGAAGACAAGCAGGTTATGTTTCATTTATTTTTTATTTTCTTTTTTAAAGTAGAATAAGGGGCTAAAAACCATAAGAGGAAAATGCTCACGTTTGTCTGCAGAATAGCTTTTGGTATTATTCAGATAGGGACAGATACAGCTACTAAGTCATGAAGTAGCTGGATGGGAAGCGGTTAGGTCAGCCTCCTGTATGCATTTCTCAGCTGACATTCTTCTGGCCCGGTCATAAATATATTTAGATTTACTTTTCCATACCTAGTACTTCTGTGAAGTAACAGAATAGCCAGCATTTCTGTTTAGCTATGTCTAAAAGACTGCATTGATGCATGTATGCTAATTTGAAATAAAAAAGACATTGTCTTCTCAACCATTTAGAATGCAGAAGTTAGTCCTTAATCTTTTTGTTCTCACATTTCATAAAGTTAAGATTAAACTAACAAAAACAACAAAAAGCTTTGTAATCATTTTATGTAGGCTGATATTAAACACAGAACAAGTAAGCTTGACAGGAGAGGAAAAAAATAGCAGCAAAATCAACACTATTTTACTCCCAAAATATAGAACGCATCAACTCCAGAAAAGAGAACTTAGTGATCGTGTACAGCCTAAAATAAGAACACTGAATATAATTCAAAGTCTGTTAACTTGGAACATATTAGTTTGGTGGCTTAAGCTTTGCAGTTTTCATCATGATGCTTAACTTTCTAGTTGTTATGCTGTGTAGGAGATAAATGAATAATACTAGCTCAGTTAGGAAAAGAATATGAAGAGCTTCTGATGGCCAAGGAAAACTTCTTGGCCATTTTGTGCATTCAAGAAGAAAATGACTTTTGTGCGCAATAATGGTATTCTCTACCTTGTTATTTTGTTCCTATTATTTGAATGTTGGGGAAGATGTGGATAAAATCTTTAGAATTCAGTTTGCAGTTGTGATACAAGGATGAAATTTGTGTTTGCCATATAGCTGTAATTGTGGTGCACCTGGATATCAGAGCTGTGCCCACGCTTTCCCTGAGTGAAGTAGGAGCCCTGCTGCTGATCTGTGTGCAGAGCAGTCAAGGTGTCTGAGCCCCAACCCCCTGCCCAGCAAAACTTCACTGCTGCAAGGACTCTTCAGGTATAGAATTGGATCAGTCTCATGGAGCTCCTACTGTGTGCAGATCAGTTTATAGATGTTACCTGTAGATGTCAGGTGTGTTGGTTAGTCCCTTGGGCAGAGCACGTGTGTTCTCAGAAACCTCTGTATGTCACAGAATGGCCAGGGTTGGATCATGAATCTCCAAACCCCTGCCACATGCAGGGCCACCACCCTCCCCATTTAATACCAGCCCAGGCTGCCCAGGGCCCCATCCAACCTGGCCTTGAACACCTCTAGGGATGGACGGGGCATTCACAGCCTATCTGGGCAGCTGTTCCAGCACCTCACCACTCTCTTTGTCAAGAACTTCCCCCTGACATTCAACCTAGATCTTCACTCCCTCAACTCCAAACCATTTCCCCTTGTTCTGCTGTTATCTACCCTTTTCAGGAGTTGATTCCCCTCCTGTTTGTACGCTCCCTTTAGGTACTGCAGGCTGCAATGAGGTCACCCCGCAGCCTTCTTTTCTCCAGGCTGAACAAGCCCAGGTCCCTCAGCCTGTCTTCATAGTGGAGGTGCTCCAGTCCCTGATCATCTTTGTGGCTCCTCTGGATCCTTCTCCAACAGCTCCTTGCCCTTTCTTGTCCTAGGGACTCCAGACCTGGACACAGTACTGCAGATGGGGCCTCAGAAGAGCAGAGCAGAGAGGGACAATCGCCTCCCTGTCCCTGCTGGCCACCCCTCTTCTGATGGAGCCCAGGATCCCATTTGCTTTCCGAGCTACAAGAGCACACTGCTGGCTCATGTTCAGCTTCTCATCCATCAAGATCCCCAGGTCCTTCTCTGCAGGGCTGCTCTCAAGGACCATTCCTTCCAGTCTGTATGGATGCCTGGGATTCCTCTGGCCCAAGTGCCAAACCTTGCACTTTGCTGTGTTGAACCTCATTAGGTTCACTCGGGCCCACCTTTCAATTCTGAGGTCCCTCTGAATGGGATCCCTTCCTTCCAGCATGTCAACCATACCACTCAGCTTGGTGTCACCAGCAAACTCGCTGAGGGTGCAAGTGATTCACTGTGTAGGGTTTACTGTGCTGTACAAAGATGCTTCTAAATAGTCTCTAAAAGCTGCTTTTGCAGATGCAGGAACAGTCATGTGGGGCAGTTAAGGTGATTGAGAGATGTTGTGTGGGCTGCTTAAGATAGTGCATAGGAATGAGTCATTCGGGTGCTGGAGTGGTCCCTGTTGGACCACTGACTGAGTGGATTGAAGGAATTCAGCAAAACAGTGACTCAGGGAGCCTTACCTGATCCAACCCCAGATGTCACTGCAGAGTCCCTAATGATGCCCAGAGGGGCAGCAACTGACTGTTGTGTTCCAGGGATTCAGTTTCCCACACGAACATTATACAAAAAGATCCCAGGAGTGTCTTTGTGGCAACGGAAATGGGTTTATTTCCTTATAGCAGCCAGCAGGAGTTTTTCGATCAATTAATGATGTCATAAGACATTTGTTATGCCTTTGAAATTAGCTATTAATAACAGAATGTGTATACACAAGAAAAAAAAAACAAGCAAGAACGCAGAAGAGATTGCCTTAGGAATTTTGCATGCTAAGCATCAAGTGCTCAGTTGGACTAAATGATAAAGTAGTACAGCACAGTCATTTAAACTGTCATTTCTTTAATGGCTGGGAATGGTAATCTCATGGGGGGATAGTCTAATATGACCCATTTATTATTCTCTTCCAGTGTTTTTTCTCATTGTCCTAGGTATGTTATAATTAGACTAAGCTGACCAGCCTGAAACTCAATAAATATATAAACATTTTTCTTGAATGTAGTTTCACTTAATTAGCCATCAAGCTGGTCTAACTTTATGCAAATACTGCTGAGCTTATATTTAGAATGTCAGATTACTCTGTTTTGGTGCTTCCAGAACTCATTTCTTCCTTGATATCCGGCCTGTGGGTGGGCATATTGTTATGGAAGCTAAACAAGTACTGGATCTTTGGAGAGAATGGTCCAACTTTGTAAGACTTGCTTATGTGGGATTGGGGACAGGTGACAGAAACCAGGTGCTTCTGGGTAAATGCAGGGTCCTCCAGAATGCTTTAAAATTATTTTAAGTTTTTACTTTGGAAGACTTGTTTGACATTAATTATCTGTGGATTACACAAGTGCTCTGAATTCCCTATATAATCTTTCCTTGTTGCCTTGCTTATCTCAGGTACACTTCTGGTTTCTGTGAGTCTCCAGTATAGCATAATGAACCTGAATGTGTAGGTAGCACATGAAAAACATGGTTCATTTTGTCTGTTTGCTGAAGGTCAACCCAGATTTAGACATGATCAGACAAATATATGTATATTTAAGGAAAAGGAACTGCATATATTTAAGGAACTAATGAATGGTTTACATATGTGCTGTATCTTATGAATGGATTAAGTAGAAAATTATCACTGCTTTCCAGTGTATGTGATCCCCTGTGTTCTGTACTGCAGGCTTTGAATATTGAGGTCTACCGTAGAAGGTTTTCCATCCATTCCTAAGAATGCAACATGCTCATATTTAGTTTATCTTTTCCAAACTCAACTCCTCAAAATGGAATTGTTTGTATGGGTTATCTGGAAAGGCACCCAGCACAAGGCTCTGTTCGCTATTCTCCTATTGCATGTTCAGAAGGTGCACTGAGGTGCACAATGACTGAGGACTCTAAAGCGATGGGGAAACCCAAGTACCTTACTGCATACGAACTTAAAAAACAAAAACCAACCAACCAAACAAAACCCCCTATATTAATGCTCTAAATCCATGCTGAAGATGTCTGTGATCATTGCTGTATGCTCACCTTTTTGATAGTTGGCTTTGTGTGAATGCTGATTAACTGTAAATAATTTCAGTTTTGGAGAACGGTACTTTATCGTGGTTATTAAAAGAAACTTGTGAGTTTTCTAACGCTGGAGTGTCTCAGTTCTCTTCCACTCATTTGACTTCTATTATAATCTGTAAGCCAAGTATTAGTAATGTTCTGTACAAGCAGATACTCTGGCACAGGTTCATTCAAATTCCAGCTCTGGACTTATAAATAGGAAATGAAGCTTAAGAGTCCCTCCAGAGATTTCTAAGAGAATATACAATACGGTTTAACCTGTCAGACCAGAGGATGACACTGCTGTTCCACACTGATAAAGGTGTTTGAGAATGAAATTTCACTCCTAAAAATTATGGTTTAACTGCAAGACCTTCAGCTACTTAAAATGTTGTTTCTGAATTAGTTGCTGGAGAGGGCAGCTGTGAAGCCTTGCATAGCACTGCATGCAAACTCTGTTCTGCAATGATAGTGCATTCCCATTTGCTGTAGTGGTGATACTGAAATGGAAGCACAAAGGCTCATTTTTTCATTGCATGGTACATTATATTCTACTTTATTTAGTTACAGGGAAAAAAATTGTCCAATAAATGATATTGCTTCTATGTACAAATCTCCTTTTCTTCCTTCCTTCCTTGGCCCCTATTGAAAGAAAAACTACATCAGAATTCAGTCAACACAACAAATGTTATCTAAAATCAGTGGTGAGGTTTTATTTTGTCATTGTAGAACTTTAACAACAGCAAGTGACTTCAAGAAATAGTGTAAGAAATATATACTAGTTTTTTTTTTCTTCTGAAACATTTATTTTTAATTGCTATGTGAAGGCTTGGGGCAGCAGACAAGCATTTGGGTGTTGTTTTCTTATCTTGAGATAACTTACATTTTCTTAGGCATTTATCTGGGGAATCACTAGACCTGTTCTAAATAATTTGTGAAATGCTGTTTCTATTTCAAGCTATGAAACTTTTGTGACTATTTTCTTCAAAAAATATCTCTGGAGAATGCTTTTAAGAAACTGGGAATTTAATTGTGGGTGCCTGCTCTGAACTTTAACAAGATTCCCATTTTTTTGCTTGGGAGTTGTGTTTCCTATCATAGCAGTGTACAGGATGAGGTAATTAAAACACAGTAGAATTTCCCCAAGTAATGTGGGTGATTACACCATACTGAGGTAAGGAAATATTAGCAGGCCTTTCTGCATAGTGATTTGAGTCTTATTTTCTGTTCTTTCTTTCTTTCTGACTACTCTGTTTCCTGCTCCAGAAGTCACTATCTGCAGTAAGAACCTTCATTTTTCCCGAGTTAACTCCATGATTAAAAGTTCTCTGGAATTATTTTATTTCCCCCTCCCGCACAGAGGAAGCTGAGCCCTGTTTTCTAACAACTGGAACTGCTGGCTTTCAGACAGTAGTTCAAAATACCTTCAGGGATGTTATTCGGCAGTCTTTGAGGCAGCTCCTAAAATACTTAATGCTTTTGAAAGTCAAATTAAAGGTTTGTTTCATTTAAGTTGTATTGCTAGATGAGATTAAATTAAGTGCCCTACTTGCACATAGCAATCTGTATGAAATGTTTTTTTGATCGCCTTCATGCATATCTGAAATGCACCTCCAATTTCTTTCCAGTATCTTGGCTTATTCAGCTTTTTACCGTAATGGTTCATTAGCCTCTTAGGTTTTTTCTTCAGAGTTGCAGTCAATTTTCCATCTCTGCTCTTTTACATTAAATCACTTTGATTCCCCTAAACGTAGTTAAATGTAGTAATGGGGGAGAGCAAGCAAGAGTCATGGAAAGAAGAGTTATGTGGTATGTATGCATCATCTCTGTTTCCAAGCATACTTTCAGTATTGCAAAAGCTTTCCCCCTGGCTGCAATGCTGCTGAATTTATCAAGTATTCCCAATTCTTAAAGAATGATTTAAGTATATGTTACTGCTGTCTCTTGTTGGTGCTTATTTATTTTGAGATCATTGGGAGTTCGTATAGGCAGAACCTCAGCGTTTACCTCACTGGAGCACGTTGCAGTGTTCAACTCTAAATCACTTTGAAATGCCAATAGTCACTCATTCAAACACGTCACCAAATGCACGTAACTGAGATTGAAAAATAGCTGTTCTGTGACACGAAGATCAGTAAAGCCTGCTTTCTAGGCCTTTGCTGCTTTGTGGCTGTTGTTTTTGGCTCTGCTTGCAGGTGCAGATAGTTTACATTTCTTTGAACCATGTTTGTAAGCGGGCTGAGATTTTTGTGGTCAGCTTCCATCCACAGTAAATTCAAGGGAGAAATTGAAGCCCGCTGAGCTCTGCTTTTCTCTTTGGCTTCAAACAGCTGAAGTTCTGTATTGTCTCCAATGTCCCTGTGCTGTGATCCCAAAGATGAGGCTGTGAAGGGGTCACTGCCAGCACTGCTCCCTGGAGTGGCCACAAACCCCAAGCAGAGCACTGGGGGCTGCTTAGGTGGAAATGAATTCCCTTCTGGCCAGAGCAGCAACTTAGGAAGGGGTTTTTAAAGAGATCCAGTGCCTTTTCTTGGAAGAGTAATTTGCTTTCTATGTGTACAATTTTACCATTATCATTTCAGAGTCTGTGATTTTGGTAATTTTGTCTGAAAGACTTTTGTATTCAAGAGACTCAGGGATCCACTGGTGTTACCTAGCTGGGCAAAGCAAGAATGAGCAAAATTATTATTTTTTTTTTTTTTTTAATTTTAAAACTATCTTCTATTTTAACAAGTTTACCAGTTAAATGGGGTGACTGATTATTTCAAAAAAAATCTCTATTAAAAACAACATAAATGTATAAGGATATTGCTGACCTCTTAATTAACCACCTCCATAAAATCTGTTATTAATTCTGCTCTGGAAAGTTTTAATAGCATTATGCTGAAATGCACTTTAATGAGAAGCAAGGCTTATTTCTGCTAACTGATATGTAATTTTTCTAATACTTTCTTGACAACTCTATTTTTAAACTAGCAAGCAGCTCTAGGCTATAGGACTTTTGCACCTTTGCAGAACCAGCTGATCCATACCCCTGAGAGATGCAGGACATATTTGTTTGCAGGATCTTTGGTGTGGGAGATGTGACTGAATACTAGATATGCAATAATACAAATCCCAGGAGTTAAAGGCAGCAAATTGTTTAGAAGGGTGATAGAATGTTTTCTGTATTTCATGACGTGTTTTCTTGGCCGTCTATGGCAGCAGAAAATAATTTACTTGTAGCATATCCTACCATGAAACGCTGGCTGCTGAGATCTGGAATAATTTATTTCTTATAGCTTGAGGGTTTGCCAGAAGGATATTTTTCCTCTGCTGAAGTAGTCTGGTTAATTACTGGTAGCCTGCTGCATTTCATTGTTTGTCTCAGATTAGTAAAAACTGGAGTTCAATTCGCAGTCTTGCTTTCGTTACTTGCAGTATGTATTTTGTATGGCTGATTGTCTTGCAATTACTTAATCATCAGTGTTAGTAAGAGTAGAACAAGTTACACTCCACGTTAGCGTATAACCGTAAAATTGGTTCCTATTTTTTTAAAATGTCTTCTTAAGTATCTCTTTCAAAGTGTAAGGAAAACCACAGTGGTGTTGGTTTACGGAGAAACCTTTGAGAAGCCAACAGCTTCCTTTGTGCACAGTGACAAGCAAATCTTCGGGTTTGGGAAAGTGCTTACTGATACTTCCAAGTTAATCACTATCTTGTTCTCTTCTTTTTAGTGTTAGTGCAGTGTTATAAAAACACACGCACAAAAAATGTAACTGATAGGAAGCCAATTCTTTTGCTGTTAAGTTTAATCTGCATCTCTTTAATTTCTATTCCTTTGATGGATCAGTTTTCAGAACTGTGAATCATAAAGATGAAGAGATGACAGTTGAATAGGACACAAAAGAATGTATTGCTGTTGAAATTAAATAATCATTTTTATGGAAACTTCCTCTACAATAGGAAATGGAGATGAATGAGCGCAGAATCTTTTTTTATTAACAAATTAACTTTCTAGTCTGTCCATATTAGTCAGCTTTTCACAGGAGGCAACAGTTAAATAGTTTCTAATCTGTCTTCATGATGTCTCTACAGGTCATTTAGGGAAAAATACTGAAATACGAAATTTAAATCCTTCCCATATTTTTTTTGTCAAGAAAAAATAGATACCCTCTGCCCATTCTTTCTTCTTCAAAAATAGAAAAGTGTGCAAATTGGAGTTCATGAGAGAGAAAAATATAGGAATGATTAAAACCATAGTAGCGCTTCTCAGGTTTTTCATAGTAATGTTTATTTTGGGAGGAGACGTTGAATGGAAAATGTTGAAGTTAAAAACTAGACAGGAGTTGAAATATGCTGAAAACAATTCAAGGAAGAAGTGTGATTACTGAATGCTAAAGTAATGTACAGGTATGCTTTGCCTTTAGCCTCTGACGTTGTAAAAAGTCTTCATTTATTTTACGTACCTGAGAAGTTGCCTAGGCAATCCACAAAGGTACGAATCTGGATTCAAAATAGCTTTTCCTATTTGGTAAGTAGATGCATATACTTTTCAATCGGCCATATCACCTTGCTTTTAGCAAGCATTTGTTGTTTCTGATTGTCTGGGAAGTGTTCTACGAGCACATAATAAAAAAGAGTTCCCTTTTGAAAAAGCTTTCGAGCAGGTTACAGAAAGAGGCCCAGTGATGCATGAGGCCATGTTGCATGAAGCAGAAAAATTTGAGTGCTGATATTAGTATGCTGGTAACCTTGCTTAGCGTGTGAGGGAGTTTTGGGTGTTTTGTCCTAGAGATAGCACAGCTGTGTGATTTGAAAGCAGTCAGAGGAGGCGAATATCCAATTCTTTAAATCTCTCTTCTGTATCCAGCTAGGCAACATGGAGTAGGTGCGTGGTCTTTTGTAAATGCTTTCTTTTGAGAATGCAACCAGCAGGAGACAGAAGCTGACACTGCCTGTTGCAGAGCAGAGTTCACCTCTTTGTAACGATCAGAAAGGAAGCCCAGGGTGAGGGTCAGCCAAAAATAATTCCTTTTTGCTGTCCTTTGGAGCCACAACAGAGAGCCAGGTGCAGAAGATGGTTATGTTTTAAGGAACTTAGTTCTGTGGAAAAGTTTATGCTTTCTAAGTAACTGACAAAAAGAAAAGAATAAATACAGCATCAAATGCCACGTTGAAATTTTCAACGGAGCGAAGGAAGAAATTAATAGAATTTAGTGGTATACATATGAGTAATTGTTGATACTTTTGCACCACTGTGAAGGAGTGATATCCATGCTCAGGGTTTTCATTACCTAGAATTGTAAGAGGATGTTGTTAATTGATTTGAACTTAAATCTCCGGTGTACACCTCAATTTCTGACTAATTGCTACACAGTGCTACACAAAGCTCTGCTGCTCAATTTGATGAATGAGGGAGCGTGTCAAGCTCAGAGTTCAGCAGGTGCCATCCCCTCAGGCTGGAGGCAGCAAGGACAGGAGCAGTTTTCCCTGAGGTAGGACTATGTGAAAGACCTGGTTGTCTTGTAGGTGAATCTGTTTTCCCACAATAATCCTTGTGGGACCGGGATGGTGGAAGTACTCATGGAGCAGAACACAGAGGTGAGATCCTTGAAGAGCTTATTCTGAAGGACTTGGGAGAAGGAGGGAGAACGTGAAGTGGTCTGCGAGGGCACAACATGCTTGATTGCAAGTAAGAGGCCTTTGTGCAGGGCAAGTTGGAATGTTAGGAATCTGAAGCTGAGAGATTGTGAGCAGGGGAATTTGAGTGTAGACAGGATGCTCTCGGACACCAGTGCTCAAATCTAAGAGATGAAATTCTCTTCCTACACAAAGGTGCCTATCCTGCTAGCCAGTGCTGGAAGCCTGGTGCAATTGAATTACTCTTCAGTGATTTTCAGCGCAATAAAGATTTATTTCATTTCCAAGAGGAATAGCTCAGAATAACTGTGTGTCCTATTCTGTTAAAACTGTCTGAGCAAGGCATAATACTGGGTCATGATGGATTGAGAAGGAGACAGAGTGACTCTATCCTATGAAAGAAGTGCAGTTGCAGAAAATGGGCAGATGATTGGCTCGTTCACTTCATTTCCCTCAGTATTTACCATACTCCTGGAGAAGCTGCAGTGTCTCTTGATTACATTGTCCAATGAGGGAAAGTTTGGCACTGTGGAAGGTTGCTTTGCCAAGTGTGTGGGGGTTGTTGCCATGTTCTTCCCTAGGAAGAGACTTGAAGAAAGACAGACATCATCTTTGAAATTATGTCTGTGAAGACTTGTACAGAGTAGGTAAAAGCCATTTGCAAACATTGACTGTTATGAGTGCAAGGAAAATGGAGGCCAGCAGGGTTGTTCAGAGCAGGACATGGTGTCCAGCAGGAATTGCAGAATTTTGATTATGCTTCTCTTTTCGTGATGCCTTGTTTTGTGCAATCTGTATCCTGTCACTGAAGGGGCTGCAATGAAGAAATTTGCAAGGCAATAAACCTTCAAGTTTATTTTAGTTTCACAAAGTGTGTGCTTGAAAGGGCTTATTTGCATAATGCATTTTTGGTTGTTTTAAGATAAAAACACAATTAAACTGAAAATATAATTATCCCAGAAGAACAGAAGAAGAGGCTTTTGAGTTGGGAGTGCAGCTATTGGCAGGACGTCTGAGTTGGGTTACAACATCAAATTACTTGAGCTTGTGAGAGTTGAAGGACTTTCTCATCTCAAAGATATATTTGCAATGTAAATGTATGAGATGCATGTGAAAGGCAATAGATCTAAACTAGGACACAGCCTTTTCTTGCTGTCATGTGTTCTTTCATGCAGGTATAAGAAGTTTTCAAAAAAAAAAATGTGCAGGAAGTGCTGTGGGATCATGAGAGAAAGGTCTATCAAAGCATGGCAATCTTACCAAACAGAGGAGAAAAATAGCTGCCTCGTTCTCAGCAGATCAGGAAAATTGAACCATAATTTTAAGTAGTCAAGAAACCTTTCCTGTCTGATGTGATTCAGTGTCATCAATGTGCCTTGCAGTAGTTGATATTTGAGTCATCTCTTAACCCTCATGGTGCATGGAAGAGATGAATAATATTAAAAAAAATAATAATAAAATAAGACTTTGCCCTTGATATTCAGGGGACAGAAAAATTTGAAGGGTTCACTGACGCAACAGGGCAAATTTCAGCATTTCTGTGGTGAAGAAAAATTGTGTCTGTAGGCTTTTTGGTTTTGAAAGCGTTGTAGCAATAGTTAGGTGTGAATTGCAGAGTATACTAGGAGCTGTTGGATTTTAATTGATAAAATTAAGGAAGCAGTAGCTGAAGTTCATAACTAGACTGTGATAGAGTGAACAGTTAAGCATAAGGACTCAGTAAATTGGACTATTTCTGGAGCTTATGTACTTGCTCAGCTTTCAAATGCAGATTTTGCAAAATCTTCTTTGAAAAAGCTCCAGGAACCTAAAAATAAGGAAGACATCTTAATTATTTCATCTCCTAGTTTTGCACAAGCATGATGTTTTCATCATATATTTAGAGAGTATGTTGCTTGCACTGTGTGGCATTCATAGTGAGGAATGGATTAAATTTTGAAAACCTACCTGCTTTTCAGTGCTTTGACCTATGACACCTCTCATGCTGACTTCCATTATTTAGTAGACTTCAGGCTGTGACATGGGTTGGAAGTTCAGCCTGTACAAATATGGCAGGTCTGAAAGTTATGGAAGGCAGAATAAACAAGACAACCAAGCTGATAAGGTCCTTTTGTGACCATTGATATCTGTTGTTTATTCGTACTATTACAGGTATTAATATATTTTGGAGGTGGTGTTGTTTTTAAAGTGGCTTATTAATGTTTGCATTTAGGTTAGGGAAGACAAACTGGAAAAGGAAACAGACTTCCTGCAATACAAAATAGCAATTTACATAGAAGAATGCCAATTTTTCTATTTAGAAAGATTTCAAGTATTTTCTTTGGCTGATACCTATGCTACAATTTTTTTTTTTTATCATCTCATGTTTTACATAATAGTGTGGTTGGAAATTGGCAGCTCAAGAAGATAAATAACTTTGTCAAATATTTTTGATTAATTTAAATACCTTCCATGGTATGTCTGAAAATTATGTTTTCTGAAAAGTAAGAGTCCACCATTCTGCATTCAGGTGGCATAAAATTGCTTATCTAGACAGGGCAGTGCAGTTGAATTGCTATTTTGGTTCCTTTGGAAACAGTGAAATAGCGCACTGAGGAAGGGTTGCTGTTGATCACAGAAACCTCTGAAGCAACACTAAAGCCATGTGTGCAACTGCAAGGATGATGTCCTGATGTCTGGAAACTTGTCTAGAAATCTTCTACTTCCTCCTCCTATAAATCAATATGTTATAAAGTTGTGAATAATAGCCAAGTGACTTTCAGGTTTGGGAACGGAAGTCTCATTCTGCAATTTGAAAATGATTTTGCTGTGTTTAATCTTAGTAGTAGGAAAACGCAGAGGTACCATAGTCATGTTACTGGCTAAGGTGAGCAGTTCTGATATGTCCTTGGTGTTGAAGGTGGTGAGTTTGTGCTGCTCCAGAAGTGAGATGCTGGCTGTTGCAGTGCCTCACAGCAGGGCCAGCCCCGGCCCTCCGTTGTCTGGATATGTGAGGTTGTGGTGTGTTTCCCTTGTAGGAACTTTGTCAGATAAGCTAGTATGCCACTGAATGCTTGAGCAATTGAGAGAAGCAGTTACAGGTATTGCTGTTGGAGGGAGTGAAACAAATCAGGCAGAGAATTGTTCTGTCTTTTGGCATCTTTCTTGGTAAATTTTAAAAATCTGGTTTGTATTCACTGTGAACTTCTTGTAATTCATCTATGATGTCAAGCACAAATGCTTTACGATTCTTGGAAGATCATAAGAGATGTAGTTAATGTGGAAGAAAAAATGCCTTTAGAGGATCCTGGAAAGCTGCATAACAGCAGCAGCAGAGTTGACCCTCTGGGATCACGTCTGACTTGATATACAAACTTAGCAATAAGTTGTTCTTGTATTAATTTTTCTTTGAAGTAGGTAATAGATATTTTAGGAAATCTAGTAGTTTCAAAGCTATGCCTCTAACCTGCTTGCTTTAAGATGAGCAAAGCAGCTAGCTAATAAAGAAGGTACAACTTCTTCCCCCTGAAGTCCTGAAGAATAACTTCTGTGTTTTCCTCCTTTTTGTTGCAAGTCAGTGAGCTTGACTGAAGAAGGTACCACTTCTACCCATTAAATGTGTCATCATTGCTTTCAGATTTTTTTTTTTTTTTACTTGGGACAAATGGTAGTAGTTACACCTGTAAAAATAACAGGGATCATGGGAAGATCCAGATGAATTTTACTACATCTTAGAAGTCGAATTCTGCAACCCCAAAACTACTGAAGTTGTCTTGAGCAATTTGAGACGGACTGACTTGATCAAATGTTCCTTTTAAGAGTTTTTTAAAAGTTACTTCTAAAGTAGCAATATTTTAACTGTTTTGGAAGGTAATGGGAAGGAAAAGATATAAGCACACCAATAGAATCCTTAACTGTAGCTAATGTTTGCGATACTAAGAAGGAATCTTTCACAATACTAACATATTAACATCCCCTGTATGGAATTAGTTGAATCTTCTTCATGCAGAATTTCTTGCTTGGCTTAGTTTATGATGTTGATCTTGCTGCTTCTTTTTGAAGTCTGCTTTGCCATCAGAAAACTTGCTTTCCAGCCAGAAGTTGAAGACCCTTGATACCACAGTGTTTCTGTTCAGGTAACCTTTAGGCTGTTTTTCAAATTAACATTTAAATTCTGTCTGCATTTCAGTGTAGAAATGATCCTTTGCATTTCCTTTTTTTTTTTTTTTTTTTTTTTTTTGTGGCATTTTCCTATTCTTTGTATTTGTCTGTGCTTAACTAAATTCTTGTTTGAGATCTGTAAGTGTGAAGCTGAATCTGATAATGACTTGTGGTGAGATTTTATTCTACGTTTCAGTTAAAAAGGTAATCAATATTTCCATATCTTTATTGGATGAGGAATAAAACCAGTTATATCATTGAGTATTTCTCGTTTTATCTTCCTTTACTCTCACAGTAATGAATTCATCAGACGACTATGATATTTCATACCAAACAATCAATATTAATTTTAAAATGTTTCTTTTCCTGCAGTGGCAGGGAGATCAATTCCCATATGCTGTCTGTTTTTGAATGTTGATGTGTTTCTGTTACTGTGTTGGAGAGGACTGAGATGTTATCAACACCAACTGGATGAGCTGTCTTCTCATTTAAAGCTTTTACCTTAAGATAAATGAGGCTTTGGAAAAATTTAAAACTAGCTCCATGTATCATGTATAGAGCTTTAAATGCATGGAAAGTCATTTCAGAAGTCACTTCAATTATTAAATAACGAAGTAGAAGAGCGGGTTTTGTAAGTCAACAGCATCATTAAATTTCAGTGGAAATTTGTTAGGAATTCCTTTACTAATAATTTTCCATTTAAGTCTTTGTATAGCAAGAGTTACTGAATCAATATGGCTGTGAATGTGGTGCTGGCTGTTGCAAGGGCTACAGCTGCCATTCTTCCGAGGCTGCTTGGTGTGATCTCAACACTACAAAGAACAATAGGGCTAACTGTCATCATTTGGGTGAGATAACTTCATTTATCACTTCTTAGAGAGACAGTACGTTTTGTTTGATTAGTTTTATTAAGGGTTTTTGTTAGGAAAATATGCAGTGTCTTTTTGTTTTGAGTAGGTTGATACTGAAAGAAGGCGTGCAGTGAGCTTTAACAATGTCTTGGCACCCTCCTCATGATACAGGTAGAGGTTTTTCTGCAGCTTATTAGAATTCCCAATTTTATGGCTGCAGTGCAGTGCCTGTGAGAGTTTGCTTTTCATAGTTTGTAAAACCAGGAAAATACATTAATAGCTGCATATTACAATATTAAACTGTCAGGTTTGTAAGGTTTCTTTGTTATTTGATGTCTTTTACTTCTCTCAAAAATGTGTAGAACTGCGCTGTACTTGCGGCACCAGCATGCTGCATTTTACCAACTGTTGTCCAAGGTGTCCTCAAGATGGAATCCCCACATCAGAGGTGTTACAGTTACCCAATGTCTAAGCATGGCTGCTGGATTTTTCTGTACCTGCTGGCTGGTCGAAAGCTGGTAGTTGTCTGTATAGAAGTCTGGCTCAGTCTATGAAAATATTTGCCTTTCAAATTCTATCTACTCAAGGAAGTAAACTATTTCACTCGATAATGATGTTAGATTTGAATGGGAAATGCTTATGGAGTTCTCCAGTATGTTACTATTACACGCATGTCGCAAAAGCAATGTGGTTTATATGTTAAATTTTCACTTCAGATATCATAAAAGGAGGCTTTGCTAGGGGTACTGCTGACAGAGGACGCATCACATTGCCAGTGAGATTACTGTCCAAGTATGCTAATAATAAGCAAGGGGGGAAAAAAAGGGAAAATCAAACTTCTGAGCTTCTGATTACCAACTAGAAATAATGAAAAGCCATCTTATAATGAAGTTTTATCTGTGACTTATCTCTTTGTCAGCAGTACACATCAATTTGTTTCCATAGTTTTGCAGATAAGTTGCTTGTCTTGCTAAATAATCTGCTTCAGTGCAGAAACCCATGTCAGTTTTCTGCTGAGAAAGTCTCTCTGCAGTCACCGAAATTGCTCTGGAAGCTTTTAAAACAAAGTATTTATTTAAAAACAACAAAAACAGAATACAACATCCAGTTCTTTTGCTTTTGTCTGAGTAAAATTGAGTACAGTGGATATGGTATGAATTTCTTGGTTTATGAAATCAGTGTTTACCTTCTTTTAAAATTTTTTTTAATGATAAATGAGGAATTATTATCACGAATCATATGCAGTCTTTTCCAGTGGAATTCGCTACTGTTTCCCATTAAAGCACAGCTACTACCTTCTCTTGCCCCTGCTGTTGGAAGGTACCTCCAAACTAGACATCTAATTTTCATTACAAAAATACACTTTTAAAGAGGAACATTTTTCCAATAATTTGTGATGAATTGGTAATTTGGGTTTTATGGGAAGGAAAAAATATATACAGGAAATTTATTTCAAGATACAATAGTAATTTCAGTGTTCCATAGCATCAAATAATTCGCATCATAAACTCTCGCAGCTTAAGTCTCAGATAAGTGCACTAAACATCCTGCTCTGCTGACTGATGTCATTGTGGAAGAGAACATGAAACATCTGTAAGAAGGCCATGGATGTTTTGTTAGGTTTTTTTTTTTAAGCATGATGTTTTAATTTTACTGAATCTGAGTATGGGAAAAGCTACAGCCCTCGACAGGGCGTTGCTTTTCATCTGTGAAGATGAGGGGAAGGATAGATAGATCTTCATGTCTAGGGGAAAGTGAGGCATTATACATGAAGCATACCTGTAGATGCATGTAGTGCATGTTCTGCTTACCTGAACCATACAGCATTTGTAACAAAACCTGTTCTCTATAAGATAGCATATACACCAGTTGCCTTCGTATCAGCGTAGATGTTTCTTAGTTTTTCACCTGGACAGGGTTCTGGCAGGAAAGTGGAGATCCGAAAGGAGTGAAAAATTGGGAATGCTGAATTCAGTCTATTGTTTTGGAGACTGACTTTCTCTCTTACTTTCCTGCTTCTTGATTTAGTTGATGCTAGCTGTTAATATTGTTCTATGTAACTGTATTTTTTTTTTTTTTCCTCCCACCACATACAATCCAGGATTTTTTCTTGGGGGGGGGGAGTCTTTAAAGGGATTATCAGTACAAGAACACTAATTTTAGAAAAATAAATTAAAAAAAATGAAAGGCTGCAATATGCAGAAATCCCAGTGATATAAGGTGCTGTTTGCACGGCTAGAGTAAATACGTGCTTCCTTTTATATGACCTACAGGAGAAGAAAAGTTTTGAAGGAGTTTGAGGCTCTCTTCACTTTCTTTACTGTTGTGAGTTCCTACTCAAAAACAGCACCCCCCCAAACCTGTTGTATTTTCAATTCTCGCTTACTACTGCAATGATGGATATGGCGTTGCATATTAACAGACTTTTTTCAAGATGGCATATGATCTCTTTTTAACAGTAGCGTATGATTTGTATATCAGTATTGTTTTTAACTACTGTTAGGAGTTTATTTTTTCTGGAGAAGTTTAGCAAAACAAATGCAGATTTACAAACACCCTCTGAAGGAGCAGATAAGGTGTCCAAACACATATAAGGCTATAAAACCTACAAATCAGGATCTTAGTGCGGCCTCCTTGGCAGCCTGGCACAACATCCTTGATGAACAAACTGTTAGTGTAAAAGTTGTCTGTCTTTATCCCAATCTTCGAAATTATCAGTAATTCCCCAAGTTCTAATATGTCAATTTTTAATTTTAATTGGTTAATTTTGATGCTAAGCAGAATGTAATTCATTTTGGCAAGCTGCAGAACTGGTTATTCCTTCTTAAAAATATGTGGCTATATAAAAATTTCCCCTGTCACAAAAGTGGAGTGTATTTTTTGATGTAAGAGGTTGAAGAGAAAAATATACTATAAAAACAAAAAAAATATATATATATATTTATATGTATGTGCTACTACTACTACTGTGCTGCTGATCTTTCAATTAGAATATTGGATCTTTTAAAAACAAAATAATTTTTATGGTGTTTTTATTAAGTTGAAAAACAGCTAGTATTTCAGTCTTCTAGAATAATCATTCTTAATCATTTGCCTAGCAAAACAATTTATTAAGCAATGAAGGATAACGAACCATAAAGTTTAATTTGCCTTTTTTAATTGAGTTGTTAATTAGTACCCCTCCACAGTTGGTAACTCCCAACTTGCTTTATGCTGCTTCTGTATCCAGGACGCTTGAAAGAACCTAATCTATCTTCGTTATTTGAAAAAGGCAGTTCCATGAATCAAATCTATAGGTGATTATGTTCTAACTGTTCTGGGGCTTCTATGAGTGCATATTAATTATGTCAGTGGTTAATGATCAGGGAAGAAATATGTGAATGCCAGCAATGATTGTTTAACAGAAATGGAATAAATATCCTCTGTTCTCTGAAATTTTAACTCCTGGCATCTCACTAAGGATAGAAACTTGAGGCCATATAATCCTATCACAGCTTTGGCAAGGGCTTTGGTTGACATCTTTGATGTATGAGCACTGCTGAGGTCTTGTTATCTATAACAATGAGTATCAAAGCCTCTATTTCATTGTGCTGCAGCCTGTTCATAAATGTCATTTTACTGCAATTTTAAGTTGTAACTGCTAATTATGAATTTAAGAGCTTTCAAATCCTGTTGTTATGAGTGTCAAGGAGTTAAACTACCATGCTATCAGATCGTACAAGCTGTTTTGGTTGAATAGAAATGCCAACACAAGGGTTAAATATACCTGCGTTGCCTGTGAAGTGTCATATACAGTGTGGAATTGATCGTACCTTTCTTGATTTCTGGGATGCGTGACTATAAGCCCTCAGCTTATCCTCTGAGTAATAAATCTGGGCTTCCAGCTTCTGTATGTATTCTGAGTTTCTTTATGCACTGTAGATGCTTTGTGTTCTGTCCTTTTCCTAGAGAAATGGCTGTTCTAACAGAGGATAGATGATGCGATGTGAATTTGCTCATTGGAAACAGTGTGGGCAGATTTCATAAGATATTCAACACCAGTTAACAGTGTTCCAAATTCCTTTAAGTGCTTTTTTGTTGCCTTAGAATAACTGTGGTTAAACAACAACAAAAGGAACGGAGGCCTATCTGTAAGTGACAGCATGATTTTGAATTGGTGAAATGTAAATAGCTGTGGATATGTAGTGAAGGGAAGCATTACTTGTTGGCTGTTGCCCAGCGAGAAAATTAGAGCCAGAATTGTAGTGCACTGATCTTTTTTATTTTTAACCCAAACCCAGTTCGTAACGGGGTAGAGATGGGACTGGAGAGGTTGTGGAAGAGAATTATTTAACTTCTTGAGCATCTGAAGGCCTTTCACCCCTATCCAAACTTACACTACAGGCAGCAGCAGATGACTAATTTACAGCATCAGGTTATTGTGCCTAAGGGAACATATGCCAAGCTTGAGTTGATGAGACAGTCTGGTGAGTTATGAGAGGCAAGATTGATTTATATGCAGTATTTCAGATTTCTAGATTGAAGTGTGCCTTCCTATCACTTAGATACCCGTCATTTTAGCTGGGGCTGTTGAAGAGAATGCAAGGATTTAAATTTTAAAAAATGTAGCTCATAATAATGGAGAGATTTTTTTCTTTCACATGTGTACGTGCATGTATGAGCAGAAGGTACTTGGATGCTGAAAGTGTTGGCTTCTTCCAAGAAGTTGTTAGAAAATAGATTTCCCTTCTCTTTTTCAGCAAAACCAGAAAGCCAGATGTTGACATGTTTATGAGGTGTAATAGCTACAATATTCTTACAATTAACAAAAATGTACAGTTGCTATAGCAGTAAATGATAACAGTATTAACTGATTTCTTGAAGTGCTCTGATGAGCGATTACTGCCTCTCCTTATTTTCAGTGTTATGGCTGTCTGTGTTACTTTCAGGGATTTGTTCTCTCCCAGAGTCCCAGCTTGCTTGTACCTTCACAGCATGGAAAACTCTGCATAGCATAAAGAAGTGGAAGTTTTTCACTCAGAGGGTGGTGAGGCACTGGAACAGGTTGCCCAAGGAGGCTGTGGATGCCCCACCCCTGGAGGCATTCAGGGCCAGGCTGGATGTGGCTCTGGGCAGCCTGGGCTGCTGGTTGGTGACCCTGCACATAGCAGGGGGTTGGAACAGGATGATCATTGTGGTCCTTTTCAACCCAGGTCGTTCTATGACTCTATGATAAGATTCTGAGATACAGCCTTAATGCTGCTGTTCCACAGATAAGACTGACCTGATGGCCTTGGGCACAGCTGGGAGGGCCTGCACACTGATCAGGGTAAGAGGGTTGAAGGTGCATGACTTGGTGAGGTGCTGCAGGCTCCTCGCTTGCATCTGCAGCCAGTAGGTGCCAGGAGGGCACAGCAAGTCGGTGGCATCTGCAGTGTGTACACTGTGTACAACTGTACCACAATGCAGGTTCAGCATGTGCAAAGTGAGCTTTAGTTAGGTACCAGGCACCTGAGTCCCCCGGACACAGCCTTGCTTTCTGGTGCTCAGAGAAGCTTTCAGGCTGCTAGTTATTTCTAACCTTGTCAGCCATTTGCTTCAGCAGGTTTAGCAGCAAAGCTAGAATTTAAGTGGCAAAATAATGCAATTCAAATCTGTAAAACTCAGTGGAGACGCTGGCATATTCTCTCTGTTACGCTTCATGTTTTCTTTTCGTACAGATGCTCGTACTGACAACTTGTCTTAGTTCAGTGGGATAATTTAAGTGAGTGTCATGTGTAGCTTCACATGGTACTTCCCAAGTCCTTAAAGTTTATATTACCTTAAACCTTAGGTGACTTTAGTGGTATGAGCACTGTCTGGAGGTGGTCAAGTGAAAAACATTTGGAATCAGTGCTAACGAATCATGTAGTGGGAGCTACTAGGAAGTTTCCTTGATAAGTCATTTTCAAGAAATGATTTATATATGCAGAGTGTGATTGAAATGCTTACAGCTGTGAATAAAGCATTTACAGTATTGGTGCAATGTAAACCAAACCTCCTTCCTGTTGTTGCTACTGTTTTACTCTAGTGAAATGAAAGTTCTAGAGGTTCAGTGGAGTATCTTGGTTAGTACTCAAACCAGGCATGAGTCTGGAGGCAGTCTGTGTAGTTCTCCTGCAGTAATCTTAATAGGAAATAACCCAGTAAGACTATTAAAAGCATAATGAAAACCTCATTCAGTTTCCTGTCAGTTTTCAGAGCTGTAAGTGGCTTCTAATTTGCACAAGATTGGAATAGCATTGAAGAATTACAGTAACTAAGTGAAACACTCATTGGTTTTGCAATTTTCTGATAGCATCCCTTGTAATTTCTTGTAATGCATTTGTAGCTAAGTATAATGACAAATGTCAAGGCTCATTGTACTGGTTTTATGCACATCAGCACTAGGCTGGGAGGTGTAATGTCAGTGTCTGTCTTGGGAAAAGCTGGTGTAACTGCTGGATGCGTTCATGTTATACTGTAGAAAGAATTATTGTTTTAGGTGGGGGAGGAGAGGAGAAAATCATTGCTTTCTGCATCTTTTTATTACTTTCATCCTGTAGAAATCACAACAATAAGAAGTAAGCCTCAGAGGCCTATTAAAAATTTAGTTTGACGTTAGTAAATGAGTTCTGGGTATCCATCAGCTATGTGCCATTACAAGTTTCAGAAAAGTAAAGTTATTACCTAAACAAAAGATATTATGTCCTTTAGCTATGTATTATAGCTGTGTGTATGTGTGTGTATGTGTGTATATATATATATATATATATATATATATATATTGTGGAAATGTCATGTGTAGATTATGATAATATCCTCATAGTAATGTGGTAACAAATGCTGATCTGAATTAGAGATGAATACAAATGGGTAATAGAGTTTAGTAAATGCTTGGGAAACTGATTACATAAAATGCAGTTGATCTAAAGCAAATAAAATCATGTCTTACCGTTGATCTCTTACTCTTCAGCAGTATATATAGCAGTATCTATAAAGCTGAGGGGAGGTTAATGTGATTGTGAACAAAGATTTATGAACATAGATAAATGCTTGGAGCTAATTTCTGTCTGCTATGGCAATTGCAACTTGAATGGAAGAAACCATATTGATTTTAGTATTTTTTTTAAGAACTTCTTCTTGTAAACCTGTAATAACATTAGAGTTAAATTATTTAAAGGATTGTATCTGATTTAGTTATAACTATCCTGAATAGCAAGCAACTGGAGAAACACCTTCTGCAAACATTTGCTTGTCAAAGCATCAGTGGCACTGTCAGTGCATCAGCCCCAAGTTCACAGCACTGCACTTGTTCACCTAGTGCTGCTGCCTTCTGTTCTGTGCTGGGCCTGCTTCGTGCCAAACATGCAGCCAGTCTCCTTTGTATTCTCCCATATCTTAATTTGCCATTTTGGTGGCCTTACTGTGAGCATCCTTGCGTTATTGCTTTTTCATTGCTTGCGTTGTCTGCTGGTTTTTTTTATCCTTCTCGTTTCCCTTTCAAGTCCTATGTGAAGATGAGTAGATTCAGTTTAATAACTGCCAAGAGGAAAAGATAAACTTGGGTTTTGGTTTTGATGGATGGCTGAGCCACTGCGTGTGATGTGGTTCATATGTGACCTGGCAGTTTGTCCTGCATATGGCTCATATGTCATATGTTCACTATGGGGTTAAAAAAAAAAGAGCTCTGCCTGTTAAGTAGAGAAGCAAGCAGCATTGCCGCTTTCTCAGCTGTGGTCTGGCCACTAAAAATGACGGGATATACTATTTTTAAGCTTGCAATAAACTAGGTATTAATCATCAGCCTGGACCTGAGAGGAGAAGCTTCTACCTGGAAAGAGGGAAGGCATTTTTATGTGACCTTTAGAAACGTGTCAAATATCACTCCCAGTGTTCTTTCTGCTCAGGAGAAGCCTTATCTTAGTGATTTTTTTTTATTATTATTATTTTTTTCTCCCAAGTGTTGATTAAAAAATATAACCCCTCTGCAATGCTGTCTGGTCAGAATTTATTTCTGACCTATCCTCCTCACAGTCATGTTGGCTGGAGAGAATTTGCGGAGTGCAGTGGGTCAGGATGTCTTGTCTCTGATCTATTTCTACAGCAAAGAACTTAAACTTTGAATTTTGAGAAGAAAGGGTTTAATTTTGAGCTACCTATATAAATCTTCTACAAATAAAATATCGTAAGTTTTTGTGTGTCTTGTAAATACTAGGAAGGTTTTTATTTTTTTTTCCAGATATTTTTCTTCTGAGAAGACTTTATTTTGGAATATTCTGCCTGTGAACAGAGTGATTCTGTAGCAATGATGTAACTTTTATATGCAGACGAGGCTGTAATGTCTAATTTAGACAGGTTGAATGCAATTGCATTTAATGTAATGTCTTTAGTCTTCTTAAAGCTAATTATTTTTTAACGCTGTTTTGCGCCTTGTGAAATTGTGATTTTGGGAGTTAAACAAATTCTGCCTAAAAACATTCTGATGCATCTGGGTTGTTTTTGTACTAAAGCACATTACAGAAAATTAGAAGGAACGCACTCAGAAGTCACATTGTGCGTTTTTTCAAGGTATGCTGAAACGTGTCACCAGTCTGAGAAATGTTCGTTTTAAGCACAGTTGTTCTCTTTTAACCTCTGAAACACAATGGTGTAGATCTTCATCAGTCAGGGTTCATTTTGCAGAGTTGTGCTTATGTTTTCAGTGCAAGGGCAGAACAAAAGGGATGTGGTAAGTAGTTATTAGATGCATTTAAAAATAGTTCTCAGAAAAAAAACCTTTCACTTAGTTATTTTCCAGTTAATATTTAGAAAAAAGAGAAGCTGTCCTCAAGTTGCAAAAAGGAAAACAGAGAAACAAAGCTGTTAATGATGTTATCACACACAGATCTCACTGACCAGTAAGGCCATTAGTTGCTTCTGCTGCTGTTTGGTGAAACAGGGCTCTGCTGATCCAATTTGCTGTCAACGGGCTTATGTGTCTCTTGAATGAGACTTGCAATGAGTAGGTTTTAAGATTTAAGGAGATCATATATGAAGGAATTATTGGTACTTCATTTCTACCACATTCGGCGTGGAGTTGAATTTAAATTAAAACACTTGATATTCTTAATTAGCCCATATTCTGAAATACGTAGAAATGTTGTTGCAGGTTAAGAAGCCATCACTGGGCTTCAGTTTGGGTTTCATAACAATAATGCATTACTGATGATGATGATGCTTTGGACCTTAAAACACAACAAGGCCCCTTTGCAGTGGTGGCTTTTTAAGGATTCAGCACAGCCCCAGGTGGCCCTGCTGGTGAGTGGGCTCCTGCCCCTCATCCTGCCATGCAGGTGCTGTATGCTGTGCCCCAAGTGTTCTGCAAGTTTCAGAACAGACCTGGTGCAGGATCCCGATGCTCTCCCTCCCCATGCTCCTGCTAGCAGTTTCTCTTGTCACTGCCACTGTGCACAGCAGCAGCCTTGCTTCAGCTCTCAGTATGTTTCATTAAAGTTAGGAGAGTAACCAACCTTGCACGGTTCTGTTGTCTGTTTCGCTCCTGAGGAGCGCTGCTAGCTCTGCTGCTGATGGCTATGGCCTGAATTGAGGTGATTTTTCATTTCCTGCTGATCTGATTTGCACTCGACTAAGCACGATGCTTGATTTAAATGTGAAGACCAGGAGGACAGCGGGAGAGGCAGTGAGTGGTGCCAGGGCAGAGGCTGGGGGAGCTGAAAGGAGCAGGGAGGAGGTGATGATAGATGGCTCCCACCTCTGTCCAACAGGGATGGGGTTGTGCAAGTGGAGGATCAGGGAAGCCCGCTGAGTGATGACAAACTGCCTCCTTGGCAAGCTTTCTTAGGTCAAAACTGCAGTGCTTCCAAAGAAAAGGCTTCAGCCCTTTGTTTACATGGCAGATGGAGTGCTTACTTATTAGTGTCGAACCTCACTTTTATCTAACCTTGCTGCAAAGAAAAGATCCAGAAACGAAATGGCTTTTTGTTTCTTTAGTGCGGTTGCCTTGCATTATATGTTCCTTTGGATTCATTTTTCAATGCATGAAAAAGGAAAGCGTAAGTTACTGTGAAGTGAAACTGATGCATGTTCCATTGTATCACAATTTAAATATTTTTTTATCACTTGGTACAGTTTTTGAATTTGTTAATGTAATCAGCTTTCAGCAATTTCTTCCTGCTTAATGATTCACACACCATGAAATTTTTTCATTAAACCACTCCCAGGCTCACCAAGTAAAGAATATAAAGGACCCCAGATACCTTTCCAGCATAATCAGTTCACTTCATATTGGCTTCTGGCCATAATTTTACTGTGTAAATCACTTAAACGAACTGCTGGATTTAAAAAATCATCTTTTGTTTTAGAAAATAAAGCAGGAACGCATATTTAGTTGATGCATGGGACATAATTCCTTCAGATGTTGCTGCTGTACTTTCTCCTAATATTGTCATGAATTTAAAGGAGTGTGCAGTAACAGCAAGCCTGCGTGAATTAAGCCTTTTAGGCTTCAGTAGCATGCATGTAACAACTTAACATGCTCACTAGTGTGGGTAATGTCAGTGTGGATGATACTGTCCCCAGGAGTGAACATATGTGCAGCTCTGAGGAGGACAGTGCTGGAGTATTTGCTGCTGTGGATTATGGTACAAAGCCATGACTGTACCAGTTCAGCCACTGAAATCCATAGGCATATTTAGTCTAATTCATTAGAATTTAAAAGAGGCTGTAGTATGCCCAGGTATGTTTGCAGACTGGTCCTCCTTTTTGTTCCTGATTCTGTTGTTTCTAAACACAAAGATAATGAGCAAAGTACGCAGTTCTACACTTCTTTCCCAGTTTGGGTCTTGCAAGTTAAGTATGGGCTTAATTTTTTTTTTTTGCGTTTAGTTTGCAGGAGCTGGGTGAACAAAAGCTTTAATCTAGTTAACTATCGGCCCGCTAATGAACTACTTCTGAGAAATATGTACAGCCATTACTTTGGTGTTTGAATTATCCTCATCTCAAGTCTTATTTAAATTTTTAATAACTTTTGTTAGATAGAGGAGAAAAAGATTCCACCCTGAAGCCTTCAGCCTCCATTAAATCTGATAGAATACACTAATAAAATAATGTGCTGAATTAACTATAAATTATAAACTTGTATAATATCGTCTAAACTGAAGTAATTAATAGAGTTTTTGATAATTAATCATTAGGAAAAAGAATCTGAAAACTGATTATTTTAAAGAATTCTATTGGCTACATGTTTTTCATCAGAATGTACCTAGAGAATTCTGAAATGACTACTGCTGATACCAGTGGGGATGTTATAGGATATGCTGGTAGATTGTGCTGCCTTCAGTCCTTTCTTTTTAAATAGATATGTAAAGGCGACGTACCCTTGGAGATGTGACATATAAATGCTGCTCTTAATTCCTCTAGAACCAAAGGCAGTATCTCAGTTTATTGCTCAAGCAAACTATTCTAGAAATTCTTCACAAATTGCACCCTCTTTAGCTTTATATGTGGTAGAGAAAATTTCTCTTCATGGTGGTGATTATCAAATAATGGTGGAAAAGTCTAGTTTTTAATGGCTTATTGCTTGCAAGTTTGTGGAAGAAAATTTGTTAGAACACCATACTGTAGAAAAAAACTGCATTTTGAGGACAATGAAATCTTCTTGGTGTCAGGCACTCTTATAAATCCTGTGGTCTCACCCTTCAAATTACGCAAATTCTTTTTGTAGTTTTTGGAAGTGCATAAAAACAACAATTGTGCCATCTACTGGATCTAGTTTTGTGAAGTACTTGCTTGTGGGAGAGGACCTGAAGTATTGTGGTATTGTGCAACAGACCAATTAAGCCTACTGAATTTAATTCTCACTTAGATCCCACAGTCATTTATAGTACTTGGGTATCCTCAAAAAATGGGGGGGAAACAACGAAGGGAAGCACAAAAAACCAAAACCAACTATACTGCTTTTCTCATGCCTTTAGTTTGAATATTATTGAGGCAGTATGTTTTTAGACCAAATGTTAAGAGTTTAAGTAGCTTAGACTGAAGCATTTGTAGGAAGCATGGAAGCAAATTTAAGATCACAGGGTTGTTTAAACCTGGCAGTACTTGGTGCTGAAGGCAGCTTACAAGGGGGTGCGTGTGAAAAAGCTTGGTTAGTGTTATTTACCAAACCCTAACATAGGTAATGATAAGAATTTGGTGCAGGCTCTGTGGAAGAGATGTCTGATAATGCAGCTGTGACTGAGCATCATCCCATACATGTATGGTAACAGTCATTGCGTGTGTTCTTTTATTATGTGACATCTCACATTTCCTTATATTTTTTTTTATTTTTTTTTTCCTAAAGGCAGACTAAGTTTATAGTGAAAATAATGTGGCAAAAGGAAATATAAACCTGGGTAACGTTTACAGAACAGACAACAGCAGTGGTGGTCAGTCCTGCCAAAGCTGCCTTGTGCCCACGCTTCCATGGGGTGCGGGAGGGAGAAGTGGAATGAGAGAAGTGGGATGAGAGCACTGGGCAGAAAAAAGACTCGATCACTCACCCATTCCTATGGTAAACCAAACATGCAACTTAGAGAAAATTAATTTACTGTCAAAAAAGAACTGGATGGCAGCCTTTGATCCCTGCCCTGATGGCACAGGAGCTTTGGGGCTGTGCTGCTGTGCCCCCACGGTGCAGTGAGTGTCTGCTCTGGTGCTAAGGGAACTTCTCTCTCCTTGGGGCTCCTGTGCTGGTTCTCACTCTGCTCCCTCACCTCCCTATGGAATCCGCTTCCCAGAGGCGCTACAGGTGTCACTGAGGAGCCCAGCTGTGCTGTGTGCTGGATGTGGCCATGTCTGCCATGGAGCAGGCCTGGATCTTCTCACAGAGCTCCAGGCAGGCCAGGGCCCGCAATATGGGAGCCTACAGTAAAAGTAAGTGGAAAAAGTGAAAAACCATTGGTAGGTGACTGTGGTTAGATAAAGCAGCCTGCATTTTGGGGGAGCCCTGCTGATTTCCGCTGCCACAAGGTCTGGCACCTGCAAGGCTTGGCTTTCAGCATTTGCCTTTTTCAGTGTTTCAGCAACACTTGTGGAAAGTGTGCTCATATCTGTATTTTTTTTTTTAGGATGGTAACGCAACTTAAACTCAGTTTGCAGTGATGGTTTAGTTCTTGCACACTTCTTTGTGCTGCTCTCTTTTATTGCTGAAGGTTCTGATATGAGAAATCCATACCTCCTGTCATTTTGCTGGGAGAGCTCTCCATCCCCCTCCAGCTGTCGGTACTGCAGGCAGCCAGGGAGCTGAAAATCCTTTCATTCCTGGATAGCAATAAAAGTTCAACACATCAAATTATCTCCTCATTTATTACTGTGCCACCTCATCAAAAGGCTACTGCAGGAAAACTTGTGAGATATGATATATCCTGCAGATATAACTGAGCCAAGACGTAGCCCAGGGTCTCTTAAAATAAGAAGTGTTGTTTTCAGCTGGATTAGTTTTGCTCTCTGTTTTGTCCTATTGTTCACTTTCCCCTCACAATTGTCCTTTGTCTTCTACTGAGCCTTTCTGTCACTCCTTTTTCACTGTCTTCCATTCATCCTGTCTTAGTCCACAGTCCACATTTGGGTATCCAAATATGATTGCCAAGTTGATCAAACCTGGAAAATTCCCCTAGTTACATGCAATGGAAACAGGGCATCAGCAGATTTGGTTTGAAAACCAGAGGGCTTGGAAGTCCTGTGGGTCCCTTGGGGCCTCATGAAGAAGGGCAATGGCGATGCTAAAATGGGTGATGTACAAAACACTTCTCATAGGTTCAGGCTCACGAGTTCTGTGTTACTGAAGCCTCCTGACTCACAGAAATAGGTTACTTTTGTTCAGCTCTTTGTAGATAAGCTCTGTAGTAATGAAGCAACTTGAGGCTCAAGTTAGATCCTTCGGTTCTATTATTTAGTCTGCATTTGCAGTGTGGGAGAAGGGGCTTTATGTGCCCATTTAAATATTTAAGGGATCTTTTGTAAGTTGTTGACATTAAGAAAAATTCCTCTGCTCTCTTTAGGTAATACATGGTTTTTATATGCTGAGAGAAGAGGTTTAGGGTACTCTGTCACCGCAACTTTTTTCTATGTAGGGATTAAGAAGTTATGTTTTGACTGTGACATCTCACCTGAAACTGGTGAGCCAGGAATGGAATTCCATGGAATAGAAAAAAAAATATTGAGGCAATGAAACATGTATAATTGGGAATGAACAAATGTGGGAGCAATTCTGGACATGTAAATGAAGCTTTACATTTGTCTCGTTATTTTCCTTGAACTATTTATCTAATGTTTATCCACCATTAATAGAAATTGCAATAAATCATATAAGGGTCTTTGCAGTAGCCAGAGTTGCAGCCTACTTTTGCTCCAGCTATTTTTTTTCAACTGTTAAGACTCCTGTATGTTTCTCATTTAGCTTTGGCTAGAAGTCTTCCCTCTTCTTCCAATTTGTTGCACAACCTTTTTTTAATGCTTTCTTCTTAATAAGACAAGATTATGTGGAGTATAGCATGTATCTGTACTCATCTGAGGTGCATGTTTTTAAAGATACGTATCTGTGGGTATTGTTTTCAGCTTTGTAAAGGAGGACTTATCATAAAGCATTGTAAACTGCTGAATTTTTTGCCAAATTTTGTGTACATATATGCTGGAATATTCATGAATTCTAATAGCCTAAAAGTTTAAGCAACAGTTTTCTGCTGTTGGCTTTGTTTGCTTTTAAATGAGCAAGAAATTGCGTGTATATATTTATTTAAAGTTTCTTTTACCCTTTTAGAGTAAAAATTTTATTTGCATTTGGCATTTTGTCACCTTTCATCTTTTCAGCCACTTTCCTGCTTATCAACTGGTTCTATGATTTTAATTTTGAAGTATTTCTATTTATTCTGTTCCTGACGTACAGAGCAGTGTGAGTAAACACTTTGTGAAAAGGCTTGATGAAAATTTCAGATAACACAGAATAGGAATTCTAAATAAGCTTTGTGTGTGTGTGTGTGTGTGTGTGTGTGTAGGTACTTTGAATTATTTATTGGAAGAGCTAGGTTGTATACCTTCAATCTAAACACTGGATTTGTGGCATACTGCTCATAGCATTTATTGCAAGCCGATGAAGCAGATCAGAAGTTAGAAATAAAAGCGGAAATTGAGCACTTGATTTCCTGCTTATGGGGCCCCTTATCTTGAGCTTGATTTGGATCTATTGTATGAGGCAAGAGTGTAACATACATTACTGTGGCCCCTTTGAAGTGTGAGTACTGTTTATTAACTTCCTTGCAGTAAACCACAGGTAATCCATAGGAATCGAGGAAAAATAATTGTGTTAACTTCCTTGCTTTAGGAAGAAAATGAGAAAACAGTCATTAGAATACGCATTTAAAACATATACGTAGACTTTACAGAGCTTGTACATGTATGAGTTTGTGTAAACACTTCTGTGTCCCGCTTTGTGCAGAGCATGAAGCAATGACTCATCAATGGTCATCAGTTAAACTTAAGATGATCAAAAGTTTGCAGGTGGAAAGTGGGAGAATTCAGGCCATTGGGAGCTTAACAGTGACTGTTCTGGCACTGACGTAACTGCAGTCATCTTCTGCAGTATAGTTCAGGAAACAAGTTTCAAGTTTTGCCTATAACATGTTTAAAACATTTATTTTTAATATGTTTAAATCACCGGAGAAACACAAAATACAGTTAAGCTCGTTCTTGGGTTAAATTTGAAAGCCACATTGCACAGAAATGATTCTGATTTTCTGCACAAAACAGTTCAAATGAAATATTGATCTCTTAAGGGGGACATGAATGATTTCATATGTTTTGGGTTACTGAGGTGGTAATAGTAGCTAACGAACAGTGTAATGAAATGCATCTTTCAGTAATATTTTGGACATTTTCTGATAAGAGGTAAATTGAAATTAAGCCTAGGGCTCCTTTTTAATGCATACAAATGGTGGTGTGCATTAGAAGTTTTTTTCTGCCTCAGAATCAGTGAGTCAGCATTTCATAGTTTCTGCTTACTGTCCTCTTTGTCCTCTCATGTTTGAGCAAATGCAAGTGAAAGTAAACGTCTAAATTCTCTAATAAAATGATTTGTTACAGTATCTTAATTACTTCTTGAAGTAACAGTGGTTTATGTCAGGTCGTGATAAAAACAAAATATTTTGGTTTGCTTTATAATTACATGTTCAAGTATTTCAGAGAAATTAGGTATATTTCCTAGCGAGGGTACTTGCAAACTAGAGCAACTAAGGTATTTGTAATGTGCGTTATTCAGCATCTGCTGGACTAAGGCCTTTTGGCTGATTTACTTGGAATGTGAGGGAGCCTGTGCCAGGAACCAGGTGCTCCTGACCAACTATTGAAATGTATGTAGTATAAAATACCCTTAAGAGTACTGCAGAGTTGCCCAGATTTTGGAATAAACTAACACCACATTTATAATTGTTAGATCAATTTGTATTTATGCAACTGCTGAGGTAATGAAGCATTACAGATCTCACCCTTACAAAGAGATAATAGTTTTCTTACTGATCCTGATTTTCATGTTACGTATCAAGCATGGCCAGTTTAAAAGTTGTCAAAATAATTTTTGTGAGTTTTTTTTTCTAAGAGCTAGAATAAGAATTGAAAAAATCCTTTAACTTATGTTGGAAGAGGATCATAGCAATGACCTTGTTTCACATACACTGTTCAGGTAATTCTGTAGTGGAGAGTGAAAGCGATAGTCATCTTATGCATTGATGTTTGTGGCATGTTTCTTGGTGTGTTAGTTAACAAAGAAGTGCAAAACAAAGTTGTTTAGTGAAAAGGACACTTCAAACTTCAATAGAAAGGAGCCACTTACAAAGTAATAATGACTAATAAATATACTGCAATATTTCACATCCTGTACCGTATTCTACATCCAGCTGGCCTATCAATTATAACCTATACTCTGCAGATGGTGCAATATATCAGAATTAAGTCAGTTAGTTTGTCCCCAATTAACTGTTAATACTCCCTGTGGAGAATGTTACCCTGGGTCTGAGTTCAGTGCCTCTCCCCTAATATCTGTTTACAGTCTTTTTTGGTGGGTTTTAGAGATGCGGTGTTTGTAGGACAGGACTTTGTATGGTTCGTTTTTCAAAGTGCTGCCTGTGTTGCATCCCTCATTTTTATGTAACTTAGATACGAGATTTGAGATCTCAGGGTTAGGAAGAAAGAGGTGTCATGAAAAATAATGTGAAGAAAGGCAGCCATACAATGTGTATTTCTTTATGCTATATGCTTTAGTGTGTGGGCATGCTTGCTGTTATAAAATTGTAATGCTTGGTAAGATGGTGCTTTGTTGGCAAGACATGGATATTGTAATGCCCATCCCCTCCTTCTGTGGATTAGAAGCTTAATGAACTTGTTTCCCAAGGCTTACTAGAATTACAGGACTTGCTTTTTTCAATGACTTTCTAGACATATTACTTGAGCTCGTGTTCTACTTGCTACATCTATCCTCTTTTACTCGACGTTAGATGCCAAGTCAGTGTTGCTGCTAATAGGTAGGTTGATATCCAATTTCATCTCACGCCTTCTTGCTTTTAGGTCCTAGTCTTTGCCCAGTTAAGGGCTGGTTAATTTTCTGACTCCTTTCTTCCCGTGCTTCTAAATGTCAGACTGATGGCAGATTTGGCCACTTGATCTAATGGACTTGCTGTCTCCCTCTGTTAAGTCTTAAAGATGGCCCTTCATTGAGAGAAAACCCTTTGACAGAATTTGTTTTCTGAAGTGACTCCAGAGAGTCCAGGCAATTACACGAGTTTCTGAATATCTTTATTTAGAGGTTTAAAAGGCATGCTCTTCCAGTGCCACTTAAATTGCCCTTGTGGATTTGTTGCCACGCTATGGGAAATCTCCTTTATGGTGCACTCACTGAATCACAGTTGCTTCATGATGTCTTAGTTATGCAGAGATGTGTACAAACGTGACCAGTTTTACTGTGCCTTCTCATCCCTGACAAACTAATATAGTTTTTTATTGTTTTGATGGGTCATTTCTGAAACATGCTGTGATCATGAAAATAGATGCATTGATTTTTATTTGCATCAAAATAAAATATTACCCTCATTTTTATTTTAAGCTTATCAAGTAAAGTGAAGTAAAAAATTAATGATTACACATTGTATCCCCTCAGGAATCTTAACAGTCCTGCAGAGGATGGGATTCTTTAGTTGCCTTGCTTTGGTTAATTTGTTCTACATCTACATTTGTTTCCACATCTCATGTGGAAAGCTCCTTTTCTGGAGTTCTGAGAAGGAAAGCCACTGTGAATGCTGGGGGGACTGCTGCTGTGCCCTGAACACGGCATTAGTGGTAGTAGTTGGTAAATGAGCGCTGAAAGGATAAAAATGGAGTGCTTTCTGTGCATTGACTCTGTATTTTGTTGGCATATGTGCTTCCTGCTAAAATTTCATTTATAAATCCTTTGCAAATAATCAGAATGTTTTAGGTAACTCAGTTGCTTTAACACCTCGTTGAAACTTCTCAGGATTTAGCAGTTGTAAATAATGGGACTATGTAGATGCCTTCCCCTTTATTAATGCTGTAGGAATAAAGGAAGGTTTGTGCAGCTGTAGATGGCTGAATTTTGGGAACAAAATTTTGAATTTGGAAAGGAAAAAAAGTGGTATTTTAGTGCAAGAAGGTAATGTCTTAAATATATAATAAAGATTAATTCAGAAAATTATGCTGAATGGCATACTGAATCTTCAGCATAAAAATGAGGTTTAATACTTGAAATGCAAATATTCGTCTGTTCCAAGATAGCAATAAAAATGGATAATATAAATTCTTGTTTATGTTAAACATAGCTATTACTGAATAGTTCTAAACAACAGTGAATAATAACTAAAAATATGTAAAATTGATGTTAAATATTTAACGCTTTATTAATTCTATAAAAACTGAAAAGTGAAAGGACTGGAGCAAGAAAAACATCATCAAAATGAGATAGGAGTGGAAAATGTAACGTGTATTAAAGGCTGGATGTGGCTTTTGGCAGCCTGGTCTGGTGGTTGGTGACCTTGCACATAGCAGGGGATTGAAAGTAGATGATCACTGTGATCCTTTTCAACCCAAGGCATTCTGTGATTTCATGATAATGGGAGACAGTGGTCTACGTTGTATTTCTTTGAAAAGAATGGTCCTAAAATCAAGAAGATATGAAAGCTTTACACGTACTGGCCCTTATGAATGTTGCATAAACACATATGGTTTTATTTTCCCTGTTAGACAAGTTCCTCTCTGAACATTCATTTCTTATCCACAAGGCTAATGGAGTGAATCATTCCCTGTTCAGATGTAGGTACCTTTACCATGCACATATTGTCTAGAAAGATGTCTAACACCATTAACTGGAATTGGTAGAGGGCCATCATCCATCTTCTGATAAACTGCATAAAGCAAGAATGTAGACTGTGATAATAGGGCACAGAACCATGTCAAGTCAAATAGCTGTTTATATCTGACTAATGACTGGGGTGGAGATAGATGTTGTATTTCTTTTTCTAAAGTAACTTGTGATAAGATTAGAAACGTCCTTCACAGTCACTGCTTTGTCCTTTAGCTACTCAACATCCCTAGCCAGTTCCAGTAATTAAGGTGGGACCGTTAAGCCTGGTTATAAAATCCATAAGGCTAAAGGTAGGGGAACCACCTGATGGTTGGATCAACAAGGAGAATCTTTCAGTGCTTTTTTTCAGTAAATCTTCAGAACAGTTGAAATGCAGTTGGAGTTGAACACTGTGGCTTTATGTTCTGTAATCTAAACAATTCGTATTAATAATTGAACAAAAATGTGGACATTTTCAGAGATTCTGGGAAGCACTAAGCTCCTTCTAGGAATCCCAGCACTGCGTGGGCTCATCTGCGCAGGGCTTGCTCCAGTGGGGGCTCTCCATGGGCTGTACCTCCTTCGGGCTGTATCTGCTGCTGCACTGTGGGCTCCTCCATACTGCATGTAGGGATCTGCTCGGTGTAGTGCCCAGGGGCTGCAAGGGGGTTGCCTGCTCCACTGTAGCCCATCCAGCTTGCCTGCCCAAACCTTGCCAGGTAAATCCATATTGATGACATTAACAGCTACAAAATGATTCCCTTGTAGGATTTAAGGGAGGCATAATTCTTATGATTGCCTTTTTTTGGGGGGTACTGTTGAAGGCATGGTCAGGTTGGTCTTTCCAGTGCAAGAATAGTGCTGTCTAGAGGCTGGGGTCAGTTGTGTACGAAGAGGGAGAGTGTGAGCACTGCTGTCAGCCAATGGCTGGAAGGGATTAGAGAGAGCAGAAGTTTAGGACTTTTCTGGCACAGCAAAACAACAAGAAGCTGCAAGTAGCCCCGAGACAAATGCTCGTAAGCAGGAAAGCTAATGATCACACAGGGACTAGTTTCTCAGAAAAGCTGTGGGTCGTCTTTGTTTGGAGACGTTTGGAGACAGGACCAGGCAAAACCAGGAGAAACAGTCTCATTTTGAAGGCAACTCTGATTTGAGCAAGAGGGAGGACTGGCTGATCTCACACATCCTTCCATCAGTTATTCTGCAGTTGTGTTTATCTTGGCAGGTTTTATAAATACATACACAGGTGTTTGCATTCATTTTAGTAGGGAGTATGAGCTGCCTGGCTCATATTCACTAGCTGAATGGTGTAGAATTAACAATTTATAAAAAAAAAAAAAAGTGATGTAAGTAATATGTGACTGTTATATTAGTGTGTGTATGTTTGTGTGTGTATATTATATATATATATAGCAATGCAATGTGATTACTCACCACCTGCCAACCACCACCCTCTGACCAAAGCCAGTGACCCCCAGGCTGTTGGCCTTCTGTGTGCTGTGATGCGGCGCATGCTGCTGCACCATAAAGGCAGTGGATTGTCCCCACTGAGTGGCACAGCCTGACCCCACATGTGCTCCCACTGCTCGGCAGCAACGAAAACATCTGTGTGAATGTTGATGCTGTCTTGGCTGAAACCAGGGCATTGTATTCACTGGTGGCTGGATTATTTACATTACAGTTTGCAGTGCATTTTTAATGGTTGTGCAAAGTCAGTGTTTGAGTAGATGAGGCTATAAGTGGGGGTGAATGTCCTGAAATGTTTTTTTAAAAGTAGCGTTGAAAATGTAGCCCTCAAATATATAATTTTGGACAATACAATATATAATTTTGGACAATGAGAGTTGAGGGATGTTTGTTCTGCAGGAACATTCATGAAGAATAAATGTGGTGGCTCTTGAATTTCTAGCTGAAAAACAACACGTGCGGCAGCGTTGCTTCATTTTGTTACCCGCATTATTCTACCTTTGGGGAGGAAAAAGTCCTGGAAGGGGGAGGGGGGGAGTTCCTTTCAGCAAACCCTTGCCAATCAATTTACTATTTTGATACTGGCAGGAAGATACATTTGCAGTGATAATTTTCATGATGCAGATATTTGTGCACTGTCCTTAGTTATAATTCATTCTGTATCTGCTCTTGAAAGTTATTAAGTGGAAGTGGTTTCCAGCATTCTGACTCAGACACAAGGTGTGTCTATTTGGATGGTGAATGGAACATCTCTTTGTATTAGACTGCAATTTAATTGCTAACACAATGCTAGGCAATTCATACAGACTCTTTTTGAAGGTAGGGAGAAAGAAGATAGAGTGGCTTGAATTTGTCAGTCTAATACGTTGAAACACTGGTGTTGGATTTAATCTTTGTTGTGAGTGATAATGTCCTGTTTTGCATTGTCAGGAATCAATAGTATTTCCTCTAAACCATCCAACAGTTGAAATTTAGAATGGAAAAGTATTGTCTGTTGTATGCAGTGGATGGGGGCATTATAGCAGAAGTGTAAGTAGTACAACGCATACCTGTGTTATGCAATGAATGTAGAACAGAACCAAATTTGAGGAGTCTAAACCAGGACTGAAATAGCTGCTTGTAGTGAAAATCTTGGAGTCACTGTGAAACAGCATATAGGATGAATAATGTTAGCACTATTATTTCGTTTCTCTGATGTCAGTGTGTTGTTTGCAACATTTTTCAGAATAATAGAATTTATTCAAGCAATTTGCCTGTAATGTATGTAGTGTAAGTAGTTTATGTTGTGCTTATATATCATATTAACAATGTTTGATCTGTGCTTTTTTTGGTACAAATTGGAAACATTGATTTTTCTCTAGTTCTGATTTTGTATTTAGGTAAGTGCATTCAGATCACATTTTAGGTTCTGCACTTAAAAACAAGTAGACTTCCCATAAAACTTGTTCTTTCCTAACAGGGTACACAAGTGCCTTATTACCTTTTTTAACCATTGTTTCTTCTTCCTTTTGAAAAAAGATAATGTCTGCAAAATGTAAATTTAGGTTATAATTGTTTTGCTTGAAAAAGAACATTAGTAGTTTTCTTCCCTTTCCTTTGTTTAAGACAGAAGCTTACTAGTCTTGATCTCAGGTGATATTCACCTTGGGTTTTATTGTTTTAATTCTCCTTGTTTTTTCCACTTGGTGTCAGCAATAGCATACCAAACCATAACTGTCAGTCTCTTGAGATGGGTATCAAAGGTTTCCCCAAAACTGCTGATTCTGAGAGAACTTTTTGTGCTTACGGAACCTTTAGCTTGATTCTTTGTTGCTTGCTAATACAAATTCCCAGTCTTAGTTTGTCCACTAACAAAATTCATATTAATTTATTCATTAGTTCCTGCTTAGTTTGTCAAGATGTCTTTGGAATCTGTTGATCTGTCAGTCATACACTGTATTTTTTAGTCCTTATTTTCTGGACTCAGCCTCTAGGTTTCAGTCCTATTGTAGCTTTTGATGAAGTTTTAATCTGAGTTCTGAGTAATTCTAAGTTTTTCCTTTTCCATATAGAATATTTCATGAGCTGGTGGTGAAAGTGGGGATCTGTAGATAAGTTGGTCCTTGATTTTATTTCATCTTTTTCGTGTAAGATTGAGGTAGTCTGGAGGAAAAATATATAGATCCAGGAATGTTTGACATCTTTGTTAGAAGGTGGCCGTTTTAAAAAACTCAAATCATCTTCAGTTAGTATGGAATTGTTCACAGGATGAAAGGCAGAAGCAAGAGGAAAAGAATCTCTCGGGCTTCTATTTCCTTTCTTTTTTTTTTCCTATTAATTCCCTACCTTCTGTCCCACTTTGCTTTCTCAGAACAGTGATTTGGGTATGTCTCACAATTCAGGCATGTGCTGTATTTGCTTTTGAGCCTCTAGTAGGAACTTCTGAAATAGTAATTTGCCAGTTATATTCCATTTTCTTAGGTGTCTCTCTGAATTTCTTTGCTTTTTGTTAATGTAAGGATAGATTCTTTGTAGTACTTGTCTTTTTGACTGATAATATCTGACTGCGAAGATTAAAAATGTATATATATCCCTGCCAAGAATTGTAGGTAGGTGTTTTCCATTGTTCATCGTATGTATGTATATGAAAGAGGATTTCATTTATTCTTCAGATAATTGCAAGTGAAGTTGCAGCAAATAAAATCTGAGCAGTAAAAGCCTCTTTAGGACAACTTCATAAAACTTGTTAGTGATTACTTTTAATGTTTCACAAAGCAAGATGTGAAAGCTGCAGCCATATACCTACAAGGATACATGAAAACATAGGCAGCTGCATGATTTGCATTGTGTGTGTGTATTGCCATTAATTCAAATTCATTGTAACGTTATGAAGATTGAAGACCTTTAGTTGAACATGCTATAAAAGTGATAAATCTGAGTTAGATCTACTTTTTGGTCTCTTGGGGTTAGACCTTTTGAAGAGATCTATTAATGTGCTTTAAATCTATTGATTCATAGTAGAAACACAAAGTTTAAACTCAGAATTCACTGAGTGAACTTTCCATTAAGTTAGGGAGGCTGTGGTCACAGCTCATTTGATCTTCATGAAGTAGAAAATGTGATGTAGGCCACACTGGCATTCTATTAGAGCAAATCATGCATTTAACCATGTAGCGAAATACTGTAGACCAATTATGTGAACATACACCTATTTTACACATGGCTAATCTTCAGAGCATAACATATTAACAGTGTGCCTACTATCTTGTTTTTAGGGCTATTTATTTTTCAACATTTAAAAATATACGAGATAATGCTTAGAGTAGAAAATGAATTAAAACTTAAATCAGTTTTCTACCTGGAAATCAGCCTCCTATGGAAGGTGAGTAGAATTCCTTCGGTTGACATCAACTGGCAATGTTCTTTTTAATGCGTGCCAGGATACCACAGGCCTTCTTGGCCACAAGGGCACACTGCTGGCTCATGGTCAGCCTGTTGTCTACCAGGACCTCCAGGTCCTTCTCTGTAGAGCTCCTCTCCACCAGTCAGCCCCTAACCTTCACTGATGGATGTGGTTAGTTGTTCCCAGGTTTAAGACTCTATGCCTGCTCTTGTTAAATTTTGTCAGACTGCTTCCTGCCCAACTTTCCAGTCTTTCCAGGTCTTGTTGAGTGGCAGCACAGCCTTCTGGCATGTCAGCTACTCCTCCCAGCTTTGTATCATCAGAAAACTTGCTGAGGGTGGAATCTATCCTTTCATCCTGGTTGTTGATTAAGATATTCAATGAAACTGGACCCAGCACTGACCCCTGTGGAACACTGCTAGTTACTGGCCTCCAACCAGGCTGCACCTTAATGACAGCCCTCTGAGCAATGCTAGTCAGCCAATTCTCAATCCACAGTTCAGTCTTAATACAATTTAGTCATAATAGACACTTCCATGCTGTTAGGAAATCAAGAAATGTTGAAAGCTGATATAAAATTTGTATAGAAGTTCTAAGCATCAGTGTTAAGATGTGTGTGTAACTTGAGGGTAGCTACAGTAGGTAGCTGTATTTTTTTAATTCATTTTTCTGTTTCCATTCAGATGTCACCATACCAGCTGTTTAGTCTCTGGGCATCTTGACTGGCAGATTTTTTTTTTTTCATATATCTCTTGGCCTTCATGGTAAAAATGCTTCTGGGAGGAAAGAAAATCTTTACAATCTAATTCATGATGACATGAACTCTTTTCACCAATAGTTTTGACTTATTCCCTTGCCAGAAATAAATTATGAGCTGGGAAGTTGCAACCTCTATCATTATGAGCTTATTGTGTATATTGGCACAGGAAAATTGGAATGGACATATGAAGATTAATGTTTTGTATGCCAACATGTCCTTTCCTATACAAAACATTTAGTGAATATTGAGGTGATTTGTACAAGAATTTTTCAGAGAATGCCAAAGCTAAGTCAAAGCAAATTAAATGTCCCCATCTGGCTTGGCTATCTAGCAAATGGATGCAGCTATACAGTCTAATTCAAATTACTCCATTATAGCTCTTATTTACAGTGCAGTTTTTCTGAAGTGCTGCTATATGACTCATAGGTCATGATTTTTTCAGAAAGATTTCTGGATCTAGGAGATGTCTGAGCTGAGGAATTAAGAAATCTCAACATGCAAAGTAGCCAGTGTGTTCTTAAAACCTGACACAGGTTATTAATACTGCACTGGATTTGAGTGACAGGAAAGCAGAAGCTTTTTGTTGCTGAAATAAAGAATAAAGAAAAACGATGACCTGTAGCTCAGTTCTCTGACAGGAGACCAGGGAGCAAAACCAAAATCATTGTATTTGGCAGTAAAGCTCCGTAGTTTAAGTAGCATTTGTCCTGGGAGCTCAGGGCTGACCCGCCTACCTACCGACTCTGTAGACTGAAATGATCTTACAGCAACATCAAGTACCTGGGAAGTGGCAGAGACTTCAAGTATAGAACTTGAATGAAGAACTGCTACCAAATACCTGATGAAAAGTGTATATGAAGGCCCATTCAGGTAAATATTTTTGTGCTTATTTAGACAGTTTTTGTCAGGAGAACTTGTTTATGTTATACTGGTTATGGAGACTGCTCTGTTTCCAGCTGGTGATCAGTATAATTTGTTTTATATGCAGGTATTTGAGAATGTGTTAGTGGGCTTTTATGTACAAAATGTATTTCTAATTTGCTAACTAGAGGATAATTTTCCATCACTAAGACATGTATGAATTTGGAGATGACCTATACTGAAGAAGAGATGGGCTAAAAGTAACAAGAATGCGATTTTAGCTCCTTATCACCAAATGTTCATATTTCCCTTTTCTACTGCCACCTGACCAGCATTACATCTCATGGGAAAGTAATTACAGATAGTTCTAATCCCATATTCCTAAATGTCAAGGATTAGTCCAGCTAGTAGGTTTCACAAAAACTTTACTATAAATACTCTGCATCGTATCTGCTGGAATTTCCATTTCAGTACAGTGGATGGTACTAACTTGGGAGCTGATGCCAATGGCTGGACAGTTTTGTAGGGTAAAAATAAATATTGTAACTGACAGCATTTGTTGAATGATACAATATTGCATTTTTTTTTTGTATTTTCTTCACCCGTAGAATTAGAATAAAAGTAAAAAGTACAGGTCAGCTAATAAAGTGTAAATTCATATCCATTTCATTTCAATAGGTAATACTTAAAGTGAAGAGATCCAACATTTGGCACAATCCTGTCTTCTGAGTACTTAAGTAGGTGTCAAGGATTATAGATCTCAATCTGGTCTCTTAAAAGCATCCCTGGTTTCCTCAGGCAAAATTGCTTGATAGCTGCATCAGAATTCTTCACTTTGTAAGGCAGGAATCCATGCTGCTTTGCCACTGTGGTCAGTACAGGGCTCCCTTACATTGCTGCTGTTCTGCTGACCCAGGGGCTTTGATGTTTGTTGCAGTGTGATGGTCTTGATTTTTTTTAAAAAAAAAAAACAAAAAAAAAAAAAAAAAAAAAAAAAAACAACCTAATAATTTTGATAAAGTTTACTCGAGGCATACCACCAATACTGTAACTTTACTGATGAGATCATAACACCTGTGCCAACAATTTATAGGATGAAGAAAGCTGAAAATGAATAAATATATGTTGATAGTGAGAAAGAATGTTGCAAAGAAAAAGTAGAAAGTCTTGTATTTAAAGCTTTACAGAACAAAAATGAGATGTAATAAAAATGATTGCGCCCTGTGAACCTGTGTGCAGATTGTTAGGCTGTTTCTGTGCCACGCCAAGGGCAAAGCAGAAATTGTTTCTGCCCTACCATACCCTATTCACCCCAAAGTAGGTGGAAAAGATGAGTTTCTGATTCAGCACATTCTCTGTTTCATGGCTTCAATCCTTTTTTCTTGTTGTCAGCTATACAGTGAACTTGTTTTTTTCTCGCTTCATTTCTGATTTCATTCTGACCTTCTTTCAAATATGAAAAGTATTTCTTTAGATGATGTTATGGTTTAAGCCTGCAGGTGTAATGACTGTGTGCTGCTTCCCTCTCCCATTTCCAGTGGGATGGGAGACAGAATAGGGGAAAAAAAGCAAAGTAGAACTTGTGGGTTGAGATAAAACTATTTAATAAGAGAAAAGAAAAAGGATAATCATTATGACTAGATACGTGTGTATTTTATTATGTATGTAACAAGTGATGGACAAGCATTTACTCATCATACACCAACTGTGTACCTAGTGTCTTAAGCAAGTACAGCAGTAATGCATGGGCAATTTTGTATGCTGAGTGTATCCAAAGTTTGGTATTTTTTTTAAACCATCTTAACTTGCTCCACAGAATGCAGGAAATGAATATGCCATGATTTTCAAGTTGAGTATTCTCCAAATAGAATTTCTGTGCCTCAAGAATCAAAACTGCAGTTTTTCTGGACATTAATCAGATTGTTTAGTCCTTAATGAAGTGATCTAAGCTTTCCTTAAGTAAGCTTTCCCTCCATTGACCTTAAGTAAGATGAAAACTGTGTATTTGAACACACAGTTCATAATAGATTGCACTATAAATAGTCTTTGTCTGCTTGAAAACTTCAAGAACAAATGAACAGAATAAAACGTGTGTTTGTGCTGGGGTCTCAGGATTCAGGATGAATTACTTAATTGTCGTGCAGTTGGTTTTTATGACCAGGGCAGAGAGATTTCTGCCTGTCAGTAGAAATCAGTTTTAGTGATGAAATCAGGTGCCCAGAACTACAGAAATTTCATGAAAACTTATTTCTCTGTCCATCCAACTTCTGACATCTGATAACTGGAGTTAAACAGAAATGAGTATTGTTAAATAACTCATAAGCTCAGAAGAGCGGTGGCCAGCAGAGACAGGGAGGTGACTGTCCCCTTCTACTCTGCTCTTGTGAGGCCCCATCTGCAGTACTGTGTCCAGGTCTGGAACCCCCAGTACAAGAAAGGCAGGGAGCTGTTGGAGAGGGTCCAGAGGAGCCACAAAGATGATCAGGGGCTGCAGCACCTCCCCTATGAAGACAGGCTGAGGGAGCTGGGCTTGTTCAGCCTAGAGAAAAGAAAACTGCAGGGTGACCTCATTGCATTTTTCAGTACCAAGTGAGCCTACGAACAGGAGGGGAATCATAAAGGGTAGATAACAGCAGGATAAGGAGAAATGGCTTCAAGTTGAGGGAGGGAAGATTGAGGTTGGATGTCAAGGGGAAGCTCTGAGAGTGGTGAGGTGCTGGAACAGCTGCCCAGAGAGGTTACGGATGCCCCGTCCATCCCTGGAGGTGTTCAAGGCCAGGTTGGATGGGGCCCTGGGCAGCCTGGGCTGGTAATGAATGTGGAGGTTGGTGGCCCTGCTTGTGGCAGGGGGTTGGAGCTTCATGATCCTTGAAGTACCTTCCAACCCTGGCCATTCTGTGATTCTGTGAAATTTCTGAAGTAAAAAGAAATCTGGTGCTCTGGGCACTTATTGTTAAGGCAAGGAGATTGGTTCAGTATGGAAAAATTATGGAAAGCCATTTGAATGCTCCCGTCCTGGCACCTTATATTATCTAACATGCATTCAACTGTAAGTGGTTTGATTAAATGTATTTATAATAGAATGCAGTTCTAGGAACTGGTTGGAAATTTCTAATTTCTCGATAAGTTTAAAAAATAGATTATACCATTGCTTGAGTAGGTGAAACTGCTTTCATTGTTTTGAGCATAGTGAACTCAGATCTTTCTTTTTTCATCTAGTGTAGTTAAATTTTTATAACAAAAAGACTTCAAGGAGGAGAGATTTTAAAAAAAAAAAAAAAAAAAGTAAATAAAATGTAAAATGTAATTAAGCTTTGACCCCTTAAATTGCTAACCTTCAAAGCTAATGCTGGAGAAGCACGAGATTATTAGCAATAAAAAGAATTTACTTTGCCCTTTCAAAATTACCATAAACCAAGTGACTGAGATGGAATGATGTTAATGTTTAAGAAGTAGGACGCTAGATTCTATTATCTCAGAAGCTCTGTCACCTGGTACGCTCTGTAGTCGTGTTATCTAATTATTGCCCAGGAATTGCATTAGTGTGCCAGCAATTTGTCTACTATTGGAAAAGTAATTGACATTTGGGTTACTGCTTTGCATTTGGAAGACTCCTAGGTAGTTCCAGAGTCCTCTTCTGTTAAAGGAGATCAGTTTAATTCTATCTATAAGAAAAGAATCTGTGTTTTAGCATGTATTGCTTGTATGTGCTCTTACAGTCAACAGAGAAGTTTTTTTTTTTCTCCCCAAAAAAGTGAGCTTCTGTGGAAAACTGACAAACTGCTAAATGACTCTTTTGAGTTTAAACTGACTTCAGGGCATTCTGCTCTTCCTTTGCTATCTGTGCAATCAGTCATATACTGATACAAAGAGCCAAAGTAAATATTGCAATGAAGTGGATAGAGGGAAATGTTTGTTTCTTGCCATCTGCTGCGCTTGTTTAAATCTACACATGTTTGGTTAGTAGATGGATCTAGTCATGGAGTTCATGGTCAAATACACTTCAGTGACCTTTTCGGCTTTCAGAAAGTGAGCCATCATAGAGAAGCTGGAAGGCTTACCTGATGGAGGAACTGAACTGAAATTTGCTTAGTACACACGTGATATTGTGATATTTGTCTATTTTAGATGGGGTCAAGAAACAGATAAAAGATTTCTTTGTTGGATGCTGTTTGTGCCTTGCTGTTTCCTGCTGGATAGGTAATGCTAACTCCTGCTTGGCTTCTTTATCTGTTTCTAAGGCCAGGAACGGACTTGGTTTTCTTTAGCTTTAACTATTCTTTCTTAAAGATAACTCACAAATATTATTTAAAATAAAAACCACTTATATTTCAATGATTTTTTTTTTTCTAGCTAAAATACAGTCTTTCTCCAAACGTTCTCAGGTAGTTTTTTTTCCTGCTCTGTCATCATTTGGAGAAGCGCTTGCAGATTCTTCTTACAAGTTGTTTTATTTAAAATTTAAAGGATGTTTTTTACTGCACGTGCCTGAACAAGGGAAGAGCAGGCTGTCTTTCAAGCAATTACACTGAACAGATATGTTCTGTGTCTCTGGGAAGAGTTTGGGTTGTGGCTGTGTGTGGTTAAATGCTTGAAACTTTCCAGACTGATGCAATTTGGGACCTAAAGTTGATTAGAGATACACAATTACAAAATGTACGTAACAATTTATGTGACAACGGGAATTAAATTCAAAAGATATGTTAAATTGCAGTGAGAAATGCAGTTGACTAGTAGTGGTGATAACTTTGCTACTATGATAGGTTTAGGAACTTTATCAGTTCATACTTGAAAAGATCTAAGACTTTCTTGTTTTCAGTTTGCTCTTTTTAATGCAGTGCTGCTGCGTGAGCTAATTTTAATGCTCAAACTTATGGGTGATATCCATATAATATAAATGATTTTTTGGGGGGGAACGATTGGCTAAAATAGGCAGTTTTTTTTAAGCTAAAACTTGGAGGGAAAAAAAATCAGTTTACACCACTGATTATGCATCTGTAAATGTCTTTGCCAATGTGCCTTTATTTCCATCATTGGAAAATGAAGTCTTTGAAGGATAAATCTCCTGCTTGATGGATTACTTACTTAGTCACCTTTCTTCAGTTGTTACTATCATTTTGTTGTGGTCTTCTGTGGGTTGTTTTGCATAAAATACACTTTCTCTTCCACCTCCCAAAAATGTTTTTAATGGCAGTCCCTACTTTAGAAAAGCTCTTGCTCATGCTGTCTTGGTGTCCTACGGGTGGATTTCAGAACAGGTGACTGTGGTGAACTCAACTGAAACCAGTTTTGAATATGTAAAATATTCTGTGGTTTTGATTATCTTCTGACCACCAGCATCTCAATTGGGGTAGCCTACATGACTCGACTTCTCATTGTTAAATTGCTCTGTTTAGATAAGTTGGATGAAGGAAAATGTGAAGAAATAGTGATGACCGTGTTGAAAAATAATACTTTGTAGCTGATAACTTGTTTTATCAAAGTGTTGTTGTGCTCTTTGTATCTGCTGTTGTTACCACGGACATATATTTGTGGCAGTATTTTTGAAGCAATGTATTTGCATAGGACTTCCTGTTAAATACAGAAGCATTTGTGTGCATGGGGTACACACATCAACTCAACAGCAAGCTTTACATTCTTGCAAGCTTGTAAGCTTCCATAAAACTGATTGTAATCCAGTTTGATATAACTAACTGATCACAATCTGAGAATCTAGAGGTAAACCAGGCTTCTTGGCTTATCTGTATTATTCCCTTTACAGGCAGATTAGTGAAGCGTAGCAGTAGCGGTGTATTTCAGGTGTACTGGTGAGCTCCCTCCAGTTGTGTTTCTGAGATCTGATTATTTTGTCATGCTTAAAGTCATTATCTGGAGCGCTCATTCTTTCCCATAACGCTTCTGCTTACACGGGGTGCGTTTTCTAGGTTGATAATGCTGCTTTGAGTGAGAGCTGCTTGGCTCTGTGCCGTGGTATATGTGATGCTGCAGCTTTCACAGGGTCAGTGTCAGCATGATGGCAGAATGGGAATGGAAACCATGGTTTAGGATTATTTGCATGTTTTATTCAGCAAAAGCATTGCTGAACTGCTGTTTCTTAGGAAAAAAAACTGCCATGGCGTAGAGCTCACCTTACCCAAATATACACAGACCACGTAACAGGAGTGAAGGACTCGATTAAATGCTCAGTGCAATATAAACTGTTTTGGAATGAAGAATGGTATGATTCTCTGAGGTGAAATCCGGCAGTCCACTTCCCTACCTTTTTGAAGCTAATGTTTCAATCTCATGTTTTGGTCTTATTTCTCTCTCATCAGCAATTGCAGGAGGTCACCTCAGAGCAGTAATTCTTCCCATCTGAAAATAGCTGTCCAAGATGGTTCCAATGAGCTGCTACTGGAAATACGGATAAAACTTTTTCTTTTTTTTTTAAATCCTGGAATTTCATTTTTAGTAAATCTATTATAACTGTAATAAAGGGTGTTGAGAAATGCCTGTATGTATTACAGACTTGAAGTTGTACCTGGAGAGGGGCACATGACTCATGGTGACCAGGAGGTTGTATTAGCATAACTCTGCATCTCCGGAGTCAAATGCTGGGCATTATTTTGCTTCAAAATTTTAACAGTACCAATAATGAGGCAACTTCACTGTTAAATCGGGGGGGGGGGAACAAAAAAACAAAAAAACTTTTTTTGCCTTAAATATTATGTTGAGAAGGTCACAGCTATATGCAGAGGCTGAGAGATGCCTGGCAATAATGTCTGCGTGTGTATAATAATGGTAATCCAAAGTTCCTCAAATGCAGTAAAAATGAAAGCACTGAGTGGGAAAGTCTATTGCAGAAGAAACAGTCATTTCTTAGCATTTAGGATTCTTGCTTAAAATGCTGTTAAGAAAGTTAGGTAAGGCCAGACATGGAGCTGATGACCAGAATGTCATGTTCGCAGCCTACGCAGCAGCTGCTAGATTTTCAAAATAGCTCCAATCTTAACATCTCCTGTTCTGTGAGGCACAGAGCTCCTGCAGAAGCCTGCCTCTCATTTGGATGCCAAAATGAGATCTGAACTCTCCTGGGAGACAATCTGTGAGGACACAAAAGTTTTGCTTTTTTTTCCATGTGTAATTGCTGAACCATTTTCACAAGCTTTTCCGTGGCATTCTTTCCTGAGAGACAATGATTTTCAGCTATTGGTGGTATAAAATGTTACTCTTAACATTTCCTAAGCTGCCTCTTCACTTCTGCACTTGCTAATGCTAGCAAGCACAATTCGTCATCAATATACATTTTTATCACTGAATGAATACTAAAAGGCATTATGCTGTATATCTGCATATACACCTTTATTGCATATACCTGCACATGTCCATGCACACGATAGAAATGCCTGTGCACTTGGAACGTAAGTGTTGCTGTATGGCTTTTCCATCTCATCTATCTTGGTGTAATAGTTCAAACTTTTGAGAAAATCCCATTTGTATCAAAAGATGTTTTCAAAAAGGGTGCACGCATCCACCTATGCTTCCTGAATTTCGGGAATGTTTCCTAACATTAGAAGAAAGCTGTGCACTCAGGCAAAGGTATATACCAGGAGCACTAATATGCTCTTCAGGAGCATTTATAAAGAGTGAGAAAGAAGTTCACTGCCCCCAGGAGAGCGAATTTATTTTTTCCCTTTTGTAACGTCTCCATTCAAACAAAAATACTGAGAAAGCAAATTCAGCAGCGGATGCATAAGCAAACAAATTAATTTTAATGGCAGTTCTTCAGTTGAGTTCTTTTGCTGTTTTAGCATAGGCACCATTAATGTAAATATGTATAAAATTCATATTATGTCATATGTATATTATATTCTAAAGCGTGAGTTCTTTATAGAAAAAAATAAGGTAATGCAAAGTATTTTCTTTTATCCTTCCATTTCAGAACTGCCTTTTGGCATGTTTGAAATGTATGCATATTTTTCCCCAATTAATTTGTCGGCATATAGGAAGGCTTAGCTGTATTTTTTTTCTGCATTTATCTACAAGTACTGAGCCCTGGAGTAGCTTTGATTTGCAAATGAATGGATGACATTACCATTGTCCAGTTGCAGATAAATATTTGCTTCCGAGGTTTATGAACTTCTGCTACAAGAAACTGCAGATCAGTTTATTAACACCTCTGACAAGAATTCACCATAAGTCATAGGGTAAACTGGCAGTCCTGCAGTGGCCTGTATGATGCACACTTGGAGTGATTCTGTTCTAAAATATGCAACATGCCTGACATTAACCGCCAGGTGAAGGTAGTGAGCAGAGATGATGACCTTAAGTGTTCCCCATGTCTGTATGAATGACTTGGAGCTTTCTTGAACTGAGCCTAAGGCTGACCTCAGGAGTTCATGGCTTTGACATGACACTGACTATGGAGGAGTTCAGAGACCTCTTATTCCCCATTATTTTTTTAAAGGCGGTAGTGGCACCTTTTTGCCTTTTAAATAGACTTAAAGTGCAAATGAATATGGGTCTTACTCTGTGTGAGAAGACAAAAATCATTATTTTTAGACTGAACTGCTGAGATGAATACATTTTTAAAGGTGACTTTCTGTGTGGAAACCTTGACTTTTGCCGTTTGTGAGGGGGCATATAATTACTGCAAGGAGTTGATAATGCAATATTTTTGTTGCACCTGATTAAACTACAGGCAACTATATTCAACTAAATTAGCAAACAAAGATGTCGGAATAAATGAAACATTGGAAATCACAACTAAAATAAGTCAGTTGCAAATTTTAAGACGTGTAATGTCTTAACTTGAAGACCAAGGTTAAAAAAAAACCCTACTAATTATATAAAGTGTATCTAAACATTTTGTAATGTGCTAGCTGGCTAAATAATTAGCATGACAGCTATTGTCTGGGTGCTGAGATGTGACAGGACTGCTGTTCAATATATTAACTCCTATGGAGTTGATAGTTGAAGTGAGGTAACGCTTCTCCAGCTTTCTGCTTACAACCTGGAAATGTCAGGATGTGAGTTACCGGTGCTCTTTGCAGTCCAGCTAAAAAAGGACGCCTTCTGTGTCATTGAATGAAATTTGAAAGAGAAATGATAAGGAAACAAAAAGTTACGGTTTTCTAATATCTTAAAAGGTTGTTTTCAAATACATCTTATTCCTTATCCTTTTGTCCTTGCATACTCAGTTTTCAGAAGGATTTCTTACCTCTCTGTATGCAGAAAGATCTCAAAGCTGAAAGATTGTTTACCAGTATAAAGTGGGCCTGAGATTTCTTTGATAGATGTTTTTCTTAAAGAGAATAGGAGAACCTGGTAATCTACTGTATGTCTGTTCAGTGTCTCAACTGAGGAGAAAAATGAGGCTCTAATTTCTTTAAATGCAACTTCTGATGATGATCCCTGGCTCACAACCTCAGACCTATACTCTCTTCACGGAATTCTGTTCTTGTGATAGTAATGCTTGAGCTGATGTACTGAGTGCCTTTTGGGTAGGTTGGCTTACAGAATAATCTGCATTGTGTTGGTGGTTCCTTACAATGATAGTTGGAGTTACGGTGCTAGATGTACTTTTTGATTCATAATTTTAATTTGAACTAACAGAAGTGTTGAAGTGGAATTTAAAAAAAAAAATTTCCACTAGCTCATTGTTTGAGGAGATAATCTGAGTTTGCATTTCATGTAATTTCTGTGCTCAGTAATGAGCACTTCATAGTTGTACAGTTAACTCATAGAAATCTTTGCTCTCCTGTGAATTAGTACTTCTGTTGTTCCTATTTTGCATACTGAAAGAAAAGCATTTAAGTATTAATCAGTGTGTCCAAGGTCACTTCAGACATAATGATTGACTTGAAACTAAATTGTTGCTCCATTGCTTGAAGTGCTTCAAGCACCTTTATGAATTATCTTGCAAAATGATGATCGGGATCTTACAGCATCAGAGACTCCATAAGTGAACTAACTACCCTGAAGAGCTTGCAGTCTAAGAAGAGAAAGTGGAAGGTACACAGAATTACAGAGAAATAGTTACCTGCCTGAAGTCCTGCACAGCCGTAGGCAAAAGCAGGAAGCGTTATCTCCTATTCAAAGTAATTTCCTTAATACCATTTTCACTGGGTATTTCTACATTCCTTACTTGTCTCACAGCTCAAAGATTTTTCTTTATTTCAGGAGCTTTTTAAAAGTAATGTACTCTAATGGGAATGGCTTAGTTGGGAGTTCATTTTAAGTATAACTTTAAACGATGAGGAGTACATCCAAAGGTTAATAAATGCTGTAAGTCAAACTGTTGATACAGCCTGTCTGCTGGGCAGGGAGCATTTATGTGAATAGTAGGAAAATATTAAGTACCTTTGTGCTCCTATGGGTTCTCTAAGATCTATAAACAAAACCTGTATAATAGAAAATGTGTTGAATTTGTGAGAAGTTCCTAAGTTCTATTTTTTATTGTTTTTTAAATCTCTTTAAATATACATTAGCTAGCCAACAGGAATATAGCACTATAGCACTGAAGCGGCCTTCATCTTCATATCAAGGCAAGCTTAGGCATGTGGTATGTTGGTATTAGGAAGAGGACCTCAATTTTTTCTAAAACCACATCTAATGTATTTCTGTGTATTTGCTATAAAAACTTTCAAGGAAAGGAGGAAGTTAGTTTTCAGGTCTGTGAAATACTGGAAGCTAATAGGACTAACAGAGGAAAATCTGACTTGTCTGTATCAAGGCAAGGTGTTAAGAAGTCACCTTCTGAGCTCCAGAGGTTGCTGAGTCTGTGTGAGCCACAGTCAGTATTCATGCTCTGTCCCTGGTAGAAATCTGAGAAGAAAGGAGTGATTGCTGAAATCAGCAGATAAAAGGATTAGGGTGAAGTTGTATGGCTTTCTCCAAAACTTGTTGCGATTTACATAGCACAAAGAAAAGTTTACATTCTAGATAAATAGATGTGGCGATGATATAAAATCTTCAAATGTAGTCTCCATTGAAACTGAGCCCATCTATTTTCATTGCACTAATATATTCTTATATGAATATTACAGGCTTGATTGCTTCTCTGATTTGACACACAGCTATGTGACTCTATGGTCCCCTTAATTCAGCTCTCAATTTTCAAAGATTATCCAAAGAAAAATTGTGGATGCTAATCAATATTATGTGGGAGTATTCTTTAGGAAAGAGATGGATAAAATGAACAGCTAAATACAGAGTATGGAAATTCAGTCTTCTTTGAGATCAGTAGGTAAAGACTTCAGTCTATAACTGTGGGAATTCAGAAATTAGGAAAAAGGGAGACCATGATATATTCTCAAGAATCTGATAGAAAAATTGAAGCTCACATGCTGATCAAGGAAACTATCCCTCAGAAATGTCAGAAAAAAATGCTTTAATGCTAGGCTGAGGTTGGAAACAATTCATTATATCAATGACATTTTGTTAGGTTGAGCCCAATTTCCTTATCCTAGGCTAATAGCACTGATGATTTTTTTCAAAAAACAATTGACTGAGGACCAAAGCAATTGTTTCCAACAGCAGCAATATAATTCGAAACAGAGAGACTTGCACAAGAATTTTCTATTTGTTTCTTTGGAAGCTAGATTTGCTGTATGTATTGCTTCAGATGTCCCCAGCACGTCAAAAACGGTATGCCAGCTCACGATGTCACCTCACGGGTTTTAAAGGCTTATTGTGGAGTTAGATTTTGAGATAGGGAAAACGGTTCAGTGAAGAACTGTGGCGTATTCTGGATTGTGAAAGAAATTTCTTGTTTCCTTCGAATAATGGCTTTAAATGTGAAGTGAATATTTCAGTTGATTGTTCTGATGACAGGTCTCTTGGGGTGCAGGCGCCTTTGTGCTTAGCATTATCTTTGTGAAATATCAAGTAGGAGAAGGAGAGAGAGAATGCCTGTATCTGTGTGATTCAAGCAAGTGTTATTAGATGAGGTCTAGGTTGTCAGTGATGGTCCCTGCGAAGTGGGAAAGCTGCTTTTACTGTTTTGCTCAGGGAATGAGTAGCGCTCTTACAGCACGCGGCTTGAATCTCCTGCACATAACAATAAAAATGCCGGTTGTGCTTTGAGTGGGGGTACAATTAACATAAAATGAGAAAAAAAAGTGGTATTATACAAGTTTTCTGCAATACTCAGTATCAGAGGACTTTCTTCAGCAGTTGTTAAAATGAGACTAATGTTTCTGTGTTCTTCTCAAAGACACATTTGAAAATTGCTTTTGCAAAGCTCTGAGTCAAGCAGGGGTGCTGTTTCCAGTTAACAAGCAATCTTAATTGTTTTGGCTTTTGTACCATCTCCATCTCTACACATGTTCAGATGTGTATCCCAGTTTTAAACACTAAAAACCTGAAAGTTGTCCCTGAAAATAAGCTACCTTGTTTTTGCCTGGTTTAGTTTTGTGCTGTGCGATGTTCTGAGCAAAAGGTGTTCTTTTTCTGAAGTTAGTACCGCAGTTGTATTCGTAAGGTGGAGGAATAGCAATTTATGTTAAATCCCTCTGAAAATCAGTGGCATTTGTTGCCATCATTGCTGGAAGAAATTTCTTTCTCCTCTCCAGTTTGAGTGAGGCTAAAAAGTGAATTGATAAGGTTACTTATTTGCTAGTGACCTTACGAATAATTTGTTTTTCTGTGTTGCAATCTTGGTTTTTGCGGTTAGTATTTATACTGTGTCCTCTAATCAGATTCTTCTTGAAGTGTTCAGCAGCATCTGTAACTTCTGCCTTGGGTTCCAGAAATGAGTTTGCTGATGTTCTTCTATAGTGATGCTTCCACATTCTTATATTTTAGCTACCTTTCTACTTTGCTGAAGCATTCTTATACTAAAATTAAGTATTTCTAAATATATTACTAGGAAAAATGCTCAAACTTGGTCCATTTAAAAAACCTGTGCGTTTGAAGTACTTATACCAGAATAGCTTTAGTGAAACTAAATGGAAAAAAGGACATGATTACTTGAAAATCAGCATATCTGACAGAACTCTAAGACTAACACACAAAATCCGTGGGACGAAGTGGAAGCTTTCTCATTAATCATAGTGATTTGGGATAGAATCCACAGGAAGAGAAGCACTCAAGTAATGATAAAGGTAGATATATAAATGGTTGCTGATGAGCATTCCATGGAAGTTTTTTTCGGTAGCAAAGTGGTTGTGCTGGGATGAGTGAACTCTTAGTGTGCAGTGCAGTATAATGGTCATTGGAAGTAGTACTTCTCCAGATGGCCTTCATACTGTTTCAAGGAAGCCATTTACTTCCTAGGGATAAAATTAGTTTACGGAAGCTAATTTGAAGGGGTGTTGGGTTACACTAGTGGAGAAACGTAACAAAATTGATTTTTGTTCTCAAAAAGTATCAGTGCATTATCTGGGAATCCTCCTGCAATGTGAAAAAATGTTTGGCAAGAGAAAATCGGCCAGTCTTTTTTCAGGTGACACTTTCATACTTGAAACTTTTTGTTGCATGAAAAGCATTGAGCGTGTTTTTGCATTACTGGTTGATGTTGCTGAAAGATGGAGTGCCACATTTAGATTTCTAATTCAGAAAGTTTTATTAGTTGCAGGGAAGTTGCATTGATTTCAGTACATGCTCAGGCTGAAGAGTAGTTGTGAAAATTATGACTCTTACTAAGGAACCAAAAATACAGGTTGAAAGCACTGCTGGGAGCATCACTTGGAAAATTTGGATTAGAGACTTCAAATAGTACGTGAGACTACAATCAGTGTGAATTAGAGACAAATTATTACTTAGGATGCTCATGCAAGTCTATGGCTTTACCATCATGAATTGTTTGTGAAGGTGCTTGCACTTGGAAACATGTTTGTGACTGATAAACAACTCCAGGCTGCTTTTAATGCAACTATGAACTGTGTTACAAACAGAAATGGGGAAAAAATGATTACATCTAATAGGGTAGCAGCTGTAAGGGTACTGTTGTATTAAGTGACTTAATGAATACCAATCTCGAAGCAATAAATCAACATGCAAACAGTCTGCGCTAATCAAGCAAGCAGAATTTGTCAGAGACTTAAAATATTTTAAATGAGCACTTCAGCCAAGAAGCGCCTACACGTTTTCTTCTTTGATCAGGTTATTATTTCTGTAACCACACACTGGTCTATTTCTCTTCTGCATTTTCTTATTGTTGTTGCCTGTTTGCTTTAAGTAAAAATCTGTGGGACTGTGAACAATCAGTGTTAAATTCTGTGCCACTGGTGGAGGGAGGATTTTCTGTAAGATCACTGACAAGAAGGTTATTGTGAGAGCTGTTGTGAGAACTGGGGAATGGCAGGCTTCTGCAAGTAAGCATCAGCTGTGTGTGGGTATGTACAAGTGAATATGGGGGTATATAGGTCTGCATTTATATACTCATGTGCACATGCTTATGTCTGCACAGGTTACATTAGTGCAGAAAAATAGAGAAAAAGGAAAAGGGGAGTCGTATCTTTACATCTTGAGAGTATTATTGATTCCTTAGAGGCGAGTGTCTGTTTGATACTGTTAAATATTTAATAGAGAAATTACAATTTGTATGCCACAGGTGTAATTCTGCTGTCACTTGTTGGGGGATTGTAAGTGTTCTTTCACAGTCCAAATGCAGTTGGGTCAGTTGAGGCCCCAAGCTTACAGACATTCACAGGCATATAGACAGGTGTCATTTCAGGAGATCATCTACAATGCAGGAACAACAACAAAAACCACTTGCCCACACCTTTGCAGGGTGCAGATCTTAACTTATTCCATACGTATTTGCACATCTTGGCTTTCTCCTATTTATTTCTGCTCAAAGATTTATGGTACATCTAGTTTACTTACAAATGAGATTGGCAAACCTCCAGATCAAAGAGAGGTGATGTGTGTTGGGGCATTTTTGGGCCACGCTTGCATTTCTGTTTGAGTTGCTTGAGAATCCATCACTGAAGAATCAATAGCTACCTTTTATGTTTCTCAATTTATACTTGCCTTTTTTTAGATGTGGAAAATAATACCAGTGAGACTTCTGTAGCTGATTAAAGTATTCAGAGGTCTTCAGTATTTGACTCTTCCCTTTATTTTGGGAATAGATGGATGCTTTCGCATCATAAATCATTCAGCTCTGCTTCTGCAGTCTCTGTACTTTGTCTGAGATCAGAAACATGCCTTTGACCTGCTTCTTGATAGTTCCACAACAGCAAACTTGATTCGTAACAGCAGGAATGGGGGGGAAAAAAAAGAGCTACCTCCAGTTTTTCAGGCTGCTTGTCAAAGCTGTGAGTAGCAGGTGAAGGTCTGCATTGTCTGCTGGCAGAATGAGGAGGATGGAAACATATTCATCTTGATGGTGACTCAGAGATGGACTGTCTTTGCATTAACGAAGTAAAAGGATGGGATATAGCTGCAAGGAGTAATTATGCCATGCAGCTCAACCGCCTGGCTTTTCAGAATGTACAAGATGTAAGAAACCATCAGGAAGAAATCCAGTACAACAAAAGCCTATGCTTGAGCTGCTGACAAGTATCTACTTCAGTGTCTTGACTGGGTTGGTTTAGTGAGAGTCCAGCAGTAAAATTCACAGATCAAATTGTTACAAGCCTCATATTTGGCTGTTGCTATCTCTAACTGTAAAATACTCAGGGAATGCCTTAAGGTAGGCAAGGATTGATGTAAAGAGTTTTGGCATTAATTTTCTTTAGTTAAGCAACATACTGGAGAAAAAACAAAACAAACAAAAAAAACAACAGTGCAGTGAAGCAGCACTGAACTAATTTTTGTGTTAACCCAGTCCTATTTATATTAAGAAATAGACATATGCAGTGCGTTTATCCTGCATTATTGTGGGTTTTTTTTTTTTTAGTTCTTATCATCTGTGTCAATTAAAGCATTTATATCCAGGATTACTGCTAGGTAGCAACTTAAAAGCAGAGCTGATCTTCAGTTGTCCAGGCTGCACATATAGTTAGCTCAAATTGCATGCCAGTAGGAACACATCCAAATTTTAACTATAGCTTGCAATAAATAAAGAACAAACCTTGTTGGTTGCAAGTTCCAGCGCTGTAGAGTCTGATAATAACTTAAATTTAAACCTGTAAGCATTGCACTTTTCTACTTTAGAAAGAACAAAAAATGGTTTTATTTCTTTAAAAATGATGTTGCTGGGGAAAAAAGGCCATAAGCAGTTAATAGAGCAAGAATTGTTCATACTGAGACTATCAGTCTTTTGCGCGCTGACGTTGATGTTAGTGTCAGTTGACAGTGAGCTTTTATAGTCAATCTATTGAAGTACAAAGGGCCATGTTTTGAAAACTGTCATTAAAATGCCTCTGGTTTGTAGAGCAACACATCCTTTATTCACTTATAATGGAATTCGCCATAACAGATGAGACAGGGCAAACGTTGAAACTCGTAGTATAAGAGGAAAAATAGGATGAAGTGCTTTTATTCTTGCTAAATCCTTTTGTTCTTTCCAAATTAAAAGCACATCTTAAAAACAAAACAACAACAACAAAAAAAACAATGGTTCAGACAGTTTGGTTAATTCATTTATATGATTTTTATGATCAGAAGTTGTACTGCTTTCCAGCATGGTCTTTCAAATGTGTTTCAAGCAAAGTGAAGTTATCTCTTAATTTGAGTAATGCAGCCAAAAACTAATACCTTTGAAACTGTATGCTACTGCTGCTTTGGAATTTAGCTGCCTAAATTTTCTCTCTACAGTGGCATCTCTGCAGTTGTTCTGTGTTGCCTGACCTCATTTCCAGTCCCTGTACACTTATGTTTTCTGCCTAAGCCATGCAGATTCTTCAGCAAAGCCTAACTTTTGCCCTACCAGCCTGATATTTAGAATCACCTGTTCCTGCTCTCTTAAGAAATGCCTCTTAAAGAGCGACCAGAGCAGGTGGACAGCAAAGCTTCAAAAAAGCAGTTTCTCAGGGGACCTTTCTAACTAGTTCCTTAAGCAACCTGATGTCTGTTCTTCCCTTATCTAATGCTGAAGTTCTGTTGGCAGTTTTCTTCTATCGAGTTTTTAATCTCAACTACTTTATGGTCATTATGGCCAAGACAGACACCAGTTGTCACTTCACCTATAAGACCATCTCTGTTTTTAAGCAACAAGTCCAGGAGGGCACCTTTCCTAGTATGTGTTATAGTACCTGTACCAAGAAGTTAGCTTCACTGTGACTCAGGAATTTCCTGGACCTGTTTGTTCTGCTGCATGGTATTCCCAGTTAACACTTGAAGTTTAAAGTTGCCTAAAAGAGCAGCTGATCTAGAGAGATCCATTATGCTTCATAGCTTTTTTTTTTTCTATTATTTTTGGCATTTTCTTCACAGATGTACTAGTTAGGATGATAGAAGTTGAAAACAGATGCTGTGAACGCTGACCAGTTACAGCTTGCTTAAGTTGAATTTAAATTGTTGATTCAATAGTGGAGGACTTTCTCTCTTTTCTCAAGATGTTTGTTCTTCAGTTCCTCAATGGAACTGTTGTGCTTTATGTGAAGTATCCATACATTTACTAAGAGCGTGATGAGAGCCTTTTAAAGTGCAAAGCACATGCAAGTCTTAAAGGCTTGTTTTCTTATCTTTTTGTAAAGACACATCTGTTTTCCAAAAGTGAACTTATTTTCTTTGTTTTTTTTGGTTGACTTTTATCTTTCTATATTTTCTTGAATTAGAAAAATAGGTTGGTTTTCAAGCTATTGTGGTCAGTTACTTGAGTATGGATTATTGACTTTCATATGGAGAAGGTTTTTATACGCTGTTAAGGATATATAAATTTGGAGAGATATGCAGGTAATTTTTTCTTTTTGTTCTGTTTTTTTTTTTAATTCATTTGTAAATGATCTCAGTACAGTTGGATGGGGAGAAAATACTTTACAAAGTGCTAAAAAAATATCCAGTTTGTGCAACCAAACTTGTCAGTCCCAAGGTTATTATGTGTACTTGAAGCAAATTTATGGCATGGTTGCAAAAAGAGAAGATAAGACGGCTGAATTTTAGAAATTTGTATTCTAAAAGTCTCTTAACCTTGACTATTTTGTGGATGCATGAAGGATCCTGTAGAGCTGCCCTGATCATATCAGTGAGCTGTTCAAGAAGGTGTATCCTCTCCACACCACAGTGATGAGCCTCCCTGTATTGCTAACGATGGGAGAGGAGAAGGCTGAGATACACAACAACTCTTTTGCCTCAGTCTTTACTGGCAGCTACTCTTCACACACCCCTCTAGTGGATGGATAATAAGGTAGGGACCAGGGGAGCAGTGTCCCTCCCCTACTATAAGAGAAGCTCAGGTTTGTATCTGCCTGAGGAATGTAAGTGTTCGTAAGTCTGTGGGTCCCGATGAGATGTATCCTGTAGTCCTGAGGGAATTGGCTGATGTAGTCATCAAGCCACCCTACAAAATTTGAGAAGTCGTGGCAGTCAAGTGAAGTCCATGGTGACTGAAAAAAAGACCATGTTACACCCATTTTTAAGAAGAGTAGAAAGGATGATCCAGAGGACTACTGACCTGTCAGCAGCATCTCTGTGCTGGGGAAGATTGTGGAATATCTTTAGTTTATTCTGGATCCATGCTAGGTGCATGGAAGACAGAAGGTGATACAAGACAACCAGTATGGCTTCACCATGAGCAATTTCTTCCTGACCAACCTAGTGGCCTTCTATAATGGTGTAATTGCGTTAGTGGACAAGAGAAAAGCCACAGATGAAATCTGTCTGGACTTCAGTAAGGTCTTTGACGTGGTCCTCCATGAAGTTCTTGTCTCCGAATTGGAAAGATACAGATTTAGTGGGTGGACTGTTCAATAAGACAAAGAACTTGTTGTGAGATCATACCCATAGAATGGCTGGAGGCTCATTGTCTGAATGGGCAACAGTGACTAATGGTCTCCCAGAGAGGTCGGTAGTGAGACTGATGCTCTTAAATTTCATGTAATTGAAGATATTAGGTATCAAGTGTACCCTCAGCAAATTTGCATATGACACCAACCTGTGTGGTGTGGTTGATGTGCTGGAAGGATGGGATGCCATCCATGGATGGCTTCCATAGTCATGCTTGAGCAGTGGGCCCAGGAAAACATCATGGGGTTCAATAAAGCCAAGTGCAAGATGTTGCACCTGGATTGTGACAACCCCCACAATCAGTACGTGCAGGAGAATGTAAGGATGGAGCACAGCTCTGCCATAAAGGGCTTGGGAGCAATGGTGGATGGCAAGCTGGGCATGAGCCAGCAGTGTGCCCTCGCAGCCCAGAAATATCTTGGGTCGTATCAAAAGAAGCAAGGCCAGCAGGTTGATGGTGACAGTTGTGCCCCTCTGCTTTGTGTAGGAGCTTTTGAGGATGAAGAGTAAGGAATTTTTTTTACATGCTTTGCGGAGTCAAGTCTGAAACCACAGTGTAAAAGCTGTCCTAAAATCAGCTTGACTAACAAGAAAAGTAGTGCAAAGCGGATGTAGGCAGTGCTTCACTTTCACCATCTATGAGCTTGGCGGAGGCAAAGGAAGGCTTCCAAGCCCATTTCATGCATTTCATTTCTATGCAGATGTGCAAAGACACCCATGGGGTCAGCCCCAGTCAATGTAGGCTCTTTGGGGCCAACTAGGCATAATACAGCTCCAAAATAAATACTGTACGAAGCTTTTTAAAAGCAAGAAAGCTGTCTTTTAGCCAATAATAAAGCCTAGTAGGCCTGTACTTGTATATAAAATGTGTCTTGTTTATTATATTAATTTGGAGGTCAGTCTGAGTTTGTTAGTTCACTGCAACTTGCAGTGTAAATTAACGCTCCACACAAACTACGCTAGGACTGTTTGCTTTTTGAACTGTTTTGAAATAACTTCAGTATATATAGAAATAAAGCCTTATCTTTCACATGACATGCCCTTCAGAAGAAATGCTATTTAATGTCAGTCATAACTGACTTAGTGTTGATATTTAAGCATGTTTACTTGGATTTATATAGATTATAAAACACTTCAACACAACATGAATTAAAGACAGAATGCTTATGCTTCTTGATCCCAGTTGGTTTTATAGCTCATTGAATCAATAGGCTGGCATTCATCATTTGTCTGCAAGGAAAGTGAATGCAGTCTCTCACTCAGCTTGTCCTAGAATGAATCTGGGAACTGAATACTTGTTCAGCTGCACAAGGGTATTGGTGTGTAGGCTGCTGTGTTCACGTCTACCATATTTTGAGCCTTTTGTCTGCCTTTCAGTGCTGCTTATTGCTGCAGAACATACTGAAATGGGGCATGGTGCTTGGTTTTTGACTAGGTAGACCTCATTGCTCTAAGCTGTCATTCAAATTTGGGAAGATGATACGTTCAGCCTCTAAAGCTTCAGCATTATTTTCATTATTCTGACCAAGAACTGGGAAATCAGTTATCATTTTACTCCATTTACGGAGAAATTACTGCCTGTAGTTCTGAATTCTTGCAAATGATAGTTCATTTTCAGACTCAAAATTGTAGTAAAAGCATTGAAATGTAAAATTTGGCCAATTTTCAAGGCAGTCCTCTTCATATCTTCATATTTTCTAATTGGTGTAGTTGAGGGCTTCTGAAACGTTCCGTGCTTTCGTGGCTGTAGAAATGGCTCCTATGTGCATTTCATTTGGATTTATATGCAAAATGTTTTGCTCTGCAGTGGATTACTGTTTGAAGAGTAAAAAATAAAAAAAATAAAAAATTGGGATTTTTAATATTTTCTGTTTCAAAGAGTTTGCAAGTATATGCCAAGATGCCATTAAAAATCTGCTGTGAGTTCACTACAGATCTTTAAAAAATGTTTAGATTTAGGAATTTGGAAATTATTGCTAAGATACTGATTTGGGACTAAGGATGTGTAGTACATCTAATTAATAGTAATGATTAATTATTGATTTTAACATTGATTTGATCAATTTTTATCAGTGAATAGATTACTTGTGTATTAAATACTGTGTATTCATGTCTTTCAGCTGTGGGCAGTTTTGTGAACCTTCTTGAGCTGTCATGTCACCTGTTTTCCATTTTTTGTATACTGAGACAAAAATCTGTAGATCAGGTTCTCTTCCAGGCCCCATAATACACAGGGAAAAAGGTATTGCTTGCTGGCAGCCATCTTGCTGAGAACATAGCAAAAATCTTTGTCTGAGTTACAGGGCCATGAGCAAAATGCATTTTGTACTGTTACCAAGCTGGCTGCTATTGACATCTCAATCTAAAAATGTAATAATTGTAAGAGATAAAGATGTTATTTCTGAGAGACAGAAGTCTAACTTAGTTCTCAAATCACAGCTATCCATGAAAGAAGCAAAGGAAGTCAGCTGCTTTGTTACCTTTAGTATTTTAATTCAGGTTGCTTGTCTGGTCTGACCTTTAACCTTCACCACAAATAAAGCTTCACTGATGAAGAGAGACTCAAAGCTCATGTAACTTTTTAAGATGGTAGGGGTTTGTTTTTATTGATTTTTGCAAGCATGAATTTTTCACATTTAAAATGCTTTTGTATAACTGGGTTGTATAGTAGACAAACCGTGGTCAGTACATCTACTTTATTTTAGCATTCATGCTGCAGTTCAACATTAGGCTGTCATGACAGGTATCTTTTTGCTATCTTTTCACTTTCTTTCCTTTTCTTTCTTCCCCAATAAAGTAACTTGTTCGTGCTTCAAATTTTGGACCTGTATTTGTCTAGTGACCTGGACTTCTTAAGTATTGCTTGGGATTTCTTTCTTGTTTGAAGTTGCAAATGTCCTTGAACTTCAGTATTCATGTTTAAAGGGGATTCTGCACCAAAGAGGTGTTGTGTATGCAATGATGTTTTTTTTTTTTTTTTCCTCCTAAGGAGCAACTTTTTGTTTTAGAAGTGTAACTTTTCTTTCTTTTTTCTCAGTGAGGGATCAACTTGAGATGCTGAGCTGATAATTTTTATACTGTACGTGTTCAATTAGCAGGTAGTAAAAATGAGTTACTCGTGTTTCACATTGCCATGCCTACTTCAAAGTATGGAATTTCACTTGAAGTGACTCAGAAGCTCTGGGTCTGGCCAAGGTGTGCTCAGTGTACAGCAACTCGCTTGGTGCAATTGCTGGAGCTGCTCTGTAATTCTCAGCCATAGCAGCAACTCTGTGACACACACTTAAACTATGCGATTTGATGGAAGGCTTCTGTGTCATTTTGGTTTTAAGGCTGCTGCTCTCAGTCCTCTAGGGAAATTGCAGGTCAATGCTTGATGGGAAATGGTCAAAGTAACTGTGTTTCAAAGACTAACTACAGCTTCTATTCTATGAGGATCTTCATGGACTTAAGGCATCACTGTTCTGAATAAAGGAAATGCAAAGCAAAATGTAATGCAACTGCCCAAAGCTTACATCCTTTTTGGAACGCTGATGGTGTTCACAGGGTTTTCTAACTTGGTATTTATGGTCCATAAAAAGGTATTTATGTCCAGAATAATTCCTTGATGAAGATGAGCAAAATTTAGCTGCTTGTTTTTTACTGGAAAAAAAGAACCAACAAACAAGAATTTTACAATTCAGAAGTATTATGCCATTTATTATGATAAAAATATTCTTCAAACAAGCACAGTAGGGATTGATAAAATAATGGTCTTCAGAGCTCATTGAAATGGGGTTTATGTCTGATTTGGTAATAGAAATTCTGATGAAAAATTTGTAAATGTTGCCGCATGTAGGCATCAGCCATTTAAATTACCAATGTAACAACTGTATCTTGTAGGTGCCTGTATCTTTTTTTCTTTGCTTTTCACATTTTCTGTTTAAAAGCTGTGGGAACAGATTAGGTTTTTTGTTCCCAGATAGAAATAAACATGTCAGTTGTTACAGCATCAATCCATATAAATAATTTGAGCTCACGTTATATGCGTTTGCATACAAGGTAGAACTATGATGACTATTTTTTGCTTCTATAATGAAAAGGTTTATTCTGGTTGATTTTTACAAATCATCCATTTTTAATATATTTAATTTATTCTCATTTAATATTGCTTACAGATTTTCAGCTCTGCTGCTGTTGCTGATAAGCAGCTACTTGAGACAGGGAAGTGGTTGCATCAGCAAAAACTGTGAAATTTGTTATACACATAACTAAAATGAAATTGGAAAGTATGTACTTTTATGTCGGTTGCAGGAACTGGAGCATTTACATGAACATTATTTTAAAATGATTTTTTTATGTAAGATGCAATGACTTACAAAAAAAACCTGTTCTTTCCTTAAAACAGTTGTAGCTGTTTTTCTTGACATATGAATACATTACTGAAAAATAGGACAAACAAAACCTGAAACTTATTGAGGGGAAAGAATAGAGTGATTCGAGACTGTAATTATTCTGGGGCTGATCTTTAAGAGCCTTGTATTTCTGGGGAAAGAACTTGCTTCTGCATCTGAAACAGAAATGTTTCAGCCAATATTAAAATCCGTTTCTGTGGTGCCAGTTCATTTCAGTTCTTCATGTTTCAGTGGAAATGCAACAGTGCTTCCAACAGTGTTTATCGGTGATGATGTTTCTAAAATGCCAGTGTGATTCTGAACTTCTTACAGCAGTGTCTTTTGTCCTGGATTCAGTGTGTTGTGACAACTGGTGTATTGTTTCTGAGTGGTATGTAGCTCTTCCCATCGCTCTAGGATGGAGGTGAGTTTTGTTTGTAGCTATTCCAGAACATAATCAAATTCCTTTTCTTGATGGAAAGACATTTTCAGCTAATGACTTTTGTTAATTATCTGCCTGATACAGATCTTGATCATCTGACCAGAATATCTTATTAACATAGCACAAAAGTGAAAACAAAGCTTTTCTACCAACAGTTACTTTGCAAGTTTCTTAATACTATTGAACTACTCAGGCACAAACCAATTGCTTCTGTGCTGAATAACATGCAAATTAGTCCCTTCTATAGCTCCCATTAACAGTGAAATTACACTCCATTGAACCTGATTGGGTGCAACTGGAGTTAGAAGTTAGGATCTACCTTTTTTTAGGAATGTTTTAAGGGCTTCTGTTGGTCTCAGCAAAAAGATTTGAGTTGCTCTATTTCCAGATGAAGCATCAAGTAATTTTTACAAGGAGTTTTCTTGGTAATTCTTGTTTTCAGCATTTTGGGTATGTTCTTGCCCTCCTTTGCTGTAGGATCGTCGTGTTAAGCTGGCTACTGCAGCACATAAGAGTTTATCTGTGTAAGTGCAGAGCTGCATGGGGGAAATACTTGGAATATATGCAGGAGGAATCATACTGGACACCACCAGAGTTTCTGTTCTGTTTGCTTTGAGCAGCATGTGGTCAGGTTACCTCTATGTCAGAATGCAGGCTTTTGTTTAGGTCTTTTAATGCTGTGGATCTATCAGTTTAAATTCAATGCAAATAAAAATGAGAGGGAAGAACTTGTCTTTTTGTACAAATTAAACCAATGGCAGTGCTAGTGGAAGTCATGTCCAGTGTAATAGCAGAAATGAGACAGCAAACATTTTCTGTTCTTACCTGCGCTCCATCTATTTTCATTTGAAGTTGTTTCTGCTGACTCATCTTATTCTATAACAGGAGCACATCCAAATATACAGCAGTGCACCTGGGAAATGGCTATAATAGTACACAGCATTGCAGAGGTTAACCTATATTTAATGTTGACATTCAAGTCAAGCCTCCTTTGTGAAATGGATCAGGGAACTGACGGAGCACACCTATTCCTTCCACTGTCTCAATAGTCTGGTAGTGCCCTTTGCCCGCAGAATCATAGGGTAAGAAGGGACCTCAAGCACCATGAATCTTCAACCCCCCCCCCCCTACCATGTGCAGGGCCTCCCCATTTAATACCAGACCAGGCTGCCCAGGGCCCCATCCAACTTTTCCAGCCGCAGGCAGGCAGCAGTGAGGATTCAGATGACATCAATGGGATTTGCCTGACAGTACATGGCTCCTGAATTCTGTCATCTTTGCTGAAATTGCAGCAATTAATTTGCTTTGTGAATAGTGCTGTGACAATTAATGGAACAAGTAAGATGGCATCCAGCATAAAAGCTGACAAAATCTGATTAAGTGCCAGTCAGTACAGTAAGCCTCATTTCTACTAAGAGTGAGAAGGGAGAGAAATTCAATATGGAAGGACGTTACAGAAGGTGGATGCCAAGGAACTATTTCATAAAACTTCTATATTTAATGTATTTTTCTAGTCAAATTGCAGTTTCTGTCTACCCTTCCTTATGACAGCTGCAGTGTGTCAAAGACCTCAAATCACTAAGAAGCTTTAGAGCACCTTATTCTGGTTGGCAAAGCTTCCATTAAAGGCACTTCTTTAGAGATGGCTTCCCCATCAGACCATCTGGCAGGACTGTGTTGGAGACTTTTATTTTTGTTTGCAAATTTCATGACATCTTGTCTCAGCAGAAACAAATACACCGATAGGAAATTAAGTCAGTGCATATGTGGAAGTTTTGTAGGTATGATGAAAAGGAAAAAGGGACTGGAAAAAATGGGAAGCATGAAAGGAAAATAAGATCCTAATTACCAAGTGGAACATTGGGAATGGTGAGGTGTGCTGAGTACTGAGGACAACACATAGAAGCAGAGCAAGTGTGTTGTGGCACAGTGAGCCCAAATGACTTTATTTGGAATGTTGATAAAGGTGCCTTTGTAGAAGGTGCAAAACAGTTTATTAATGCTATTTATGAATAGAAGTTATTCTTGGAAAGCAGTGCAAAGTTGATTTTCCCTCAGAGTTTTTAGAAATTGTTTTCCCTTTTTGTGTCTCTACCCCTGCTTACTTATCGCCTGTTGTGAGTCTGGAGAGCAGACGTGCAAAACTCTTAGATACCATCAGTATACCGTTCTGTAATCGGCAGAAATGAAGCTTATTTGAGAAATACAGACTAATGTTTTAGTTATTTTTGTTCCATCCAAGGCTGTTTCTAACCCAAGATATGTATTCACAAAGCTGTTGTTTCTTTTTAACCCTTCGTTAGTAGCAGAACCAAAAAAAATCTCAGATCAACTTTTCTTCAGTATTGCTCATTTTCATTTCAAAATTGCATCAGCATCTTGTTGTCTTAATGTAAAGCTTATAATCACTCGGGTGCAGGGCTTCTGAACTCATCTTTGAAAAATGAGGGGATATTTCAGCTGCTGTTTTCGTATCATTTTGCATGCCTTTATTCATCTCTGACACTTGTTCGTGCAGTGCTACTATTTTTCTTATGCTTGAATAATAGCACATCATTTCTGTTTTGCTTCAGCGTGCCACATAAAATGTGGAAAGATGAAGTATGCTGCTGTCACACCATGAAAAGAATATTTTGATTCCAAGGAAGCACAAGCAATACATTGCCTTCGCAATAAAACTGTGTTCTACCTCAAAATAGCTAATTAGTTTTATAGCGTGTTAACAGAATATGTAACTCGGGTAAGGATGCAACAGTAAATCAGATGAAGTAATTATATAAATCGAAGCATCTTCTTGAGAAGTGGGACAGCAACTTGTCTGAGTGTTGTTTATTTAATACCGACTTAATATTGCAAGAGCAAACAGCAAGACAGGTAAAGTACATCATAATATTAATTATGTGGATTCATCTGAAGGTTTGTAGTAAATGTTCACTTACTGCTTCTCTTCAAGGAAATTGCTGAAATAAGTTAAAGCGTAACATCTTGAATTATTCAGAAGTATCTGAATCATGATGGACAGATCGAAGTGATACCCAGAACAGCTTTGATATTCGAACGGCACAGAGCCATCAATTCTCTAAAAGTTGTTCTTTTATTTTAAAGAATACTTACTGGACTTGAAATTTCAATTATTCCTTCATGCGCGTGTTTTTAAAACTACAAACTGTTATGCTATGCTTCTTAGTACAAGAAGAAAATACTCATGCTTTGTGTTCAGTGGCGCGTGATTGTCTTTAAAAATAGAAATAGAACCCCATGACAAAGTCAGAGTCTCCAGAGTATTTCAAATGAGGAAAAATGAGCAAATATAAAAGTTCCTACATCTCCTTTAGACCAAGTGTTATCCAAAAGCAACCTGTATCTGATGCTTTCAAGGCAATGGGTTTCCATAACATTGTCTTGACATGTTTTAAATTTCATTTAGTACAATCCTGTTTAAGCAAGCAGTTCTCTTCAAACAATTTTTCTGAAACTCTATGAAAATTACTGTTAGTAAAATACAAGTGTTAAGTCTTAAGATGATGATATTCAGATTTTTTTTTCATGAAATTGGCAAATACCAGTTATTCCTAGCATCTGTTGCCTACTTATCTTCATGGCTATTCTGACTACTTGAAGCGTAGTTACGTAGACCTTCTGCATGCCAAAGCCTAGAAGGAGAGTTTGCAGATTAACATAAATGAATAACTGAAGCAGAACAGGTGAAAATAATGGTAACACAAAGAATTCCTCCAGCTGCTTCTCCCCAGTTCCTGTGGAAGAGCTCCAGTAGCTGGAGCAAAGACACGTTCCCAGCGCCACTGGGTTAATTTTGCTGAGCACCTAATCTGGAGTATAAATTAGCTAGGAGAAGATTCTATCTTCTTGAAGTCACTAATACTGCAGAGTGCATTAAAATAGCGATAAGAGTTGTTCAGGTGCTCCTGTTGTGAATCAACATCGAGAGGAATCTTGACAAGCATGCATTTTTAGAATTGTTTGAGCGACTTCATCCTCCATTTGAGTTCGTGCTACAGCACTTGTCTGTGTGCCTACTAAAGAAAGACACTGATCTGTTGCTTGGTGATGGAGGAGATTTTTTTTTCCTGAGACTCAATCAAGAAATCTGCGAAGAATAGGATTTCATTTTTCTGGGATTAGGGAAGTTATTGTTTCATTTATGCAAAAGATACGTTTTCATTTTTGTGGTGTTAGCTGAGTGCGCATAAGGAATTGGAATGAAATGGGGGAGATTAAATGCAAATTTTGGATTGTTTTGGCTAGCAGTTTGGCAGGAAAACTTGCAAATACACAAAAAATGATGGTGTTAATGCTGGAAGTGATGCGAGGTTGATTTATAAACAATCATTGCACAAAGTGAGTCTTGTCATTTTCAAAGGCAATATGAGGAATAGGAGAAGAAATAAGGTAATTTAAATATGAAAGGCAATGAAATGAAATGAATCAAAGTATGACTAACAAGGTGTTTTAGTGAGATGTAGTTAAGCTGGATGCAGTGTGCTTTTAAAGGAAAGAGATTTAGTAATAGAAATGTAAGTGTTCAAAACTACATAGAAAGTAAGCAAAGGATTCTAAATGGAGCTAATGTTTGGTAACAGTATTTCAATCTTAAAACTATTAGGCATTTAATTATAATTAATTTTGACCTGCTTCCTACGTACATAAACACTAATATGCTTAAAAAACGGGGGGGAGGGTGGGGAGAGAACAAATTGCCAGGCTATTGTAGTGCAAAATAAACATGGAGGCATAGAAAAAATAAGTGGGTCACGACATTACACTGTCATTGTAATATAAATAATGTATTTTCTGACTGTGAACTAAGTGATGTTGAATAAAATAAGTGATGGATGAGTCTGAAAAATTAAAAGAAAGCTCAAATTCCACCTAGACCCCAGAAGCTTGTTCTGTATCATGGGCAGAAAATAATCTGGAGGTCAAGGAAGGATGTTACCAATTGCCACTTGTTGGTGATCTAATATTAGTGGCTTGATATTAAGCTGAACTGTAGATGCGATGTCTGGGCAGCATGGCTTAAGCCTTTGGGATTCTATCTAAAATCCATCAAGATTTAGAGCCTTTCCTGTGATTTTGACTTTCACAAATGGCATGCTAGGTACAAGCTGTAAATCTGAAATTTGGGCAGTTCTTCTTTCTGGTTTACAGCAGTGGATTTCTGGCGTAAAAGATTTGGCTTTGTGAAACGTATATGTTACTTGATGCATCCCTATGTCTAATCAGCAGGATTAGGATTTCATACGGAGTATCTATACTGCAAGGAGATATAATGGTTTTAAGGCATGCTTCTTTACCAGCATCTAAATACAGACTGAAGTTTTATTTTCTCATTTTTTTTGTTTCTCTAACTAGATGGGAAGTATTGATGCTTCATCTAAAAAATAATACTATTCCTGAACTCTCTTCAGATTAAAAAAAAGAAAGTATTCAAAATGGACTCTGTGCTCAGAATTTGTATGCTGAGCTTGTCAGACCATGAATCTTTATTATTACTGCGCTTTATCCTTGAGTACATCGCTTGCAATTCAGTTTGAATATTAAGTGTCAGGCTCAAACGAGCTGGTGAGAGATTTGCAGCAACCAGCAGGTTCCTGTTCCAACCTTAGAAGCCTTTGACCTCTCTCTTCTTTGATAAGTGGTCTTATTTCACACGTGTCAGCTTACTGGTGTGAAGCTCCTGATGCCGTAAGTGATTGAGAAGGGACCCTTACTTGCAGTTTGTGATTTTCTCAGTACGCTGTGGAAGGTTACAGATAAAGAAAAAGGTGATGTGGAGCTGGTTATTCAGCAAGGCGGATGGAAACCTGCAATGCTTACAAATCCAATGCTTTTTCTCAGTGGATATGGTGCAAATAGAAAGAACTGTAGATTAAAAAGAGGAGGAAAAAAAAATGATCTTTTGTTGCTTACAAGTAGCAAATCTGGGCCAACTGGTTCTGCAGAGATGTTTTCTGTGTGCCTGTGCTCTGGGTTTCATAATTTATACACGTGCTTGTCCCTTCTTCCTGTGAAAACCAGCTTAAGTCAGTGCTTACTCTAGAAAGAGAAATATAACCTCAGTGTTAAGATCCCTGGCAGTGTCCCATTCGGGTTGCAGATATAACTTCACCTGTACTCTGAAGTAGATGATGATTTCAATAAAGAGCCAAGGATAGCCAATTTCTATATGCTCTTCATATGAGCAGGAATAAATACCTTTTTTTTTCTTTTTTTCTGTATGTTTTTTTCTGTATGACTAAGTACTTCTGCAGTACTAATGGAGAAGGTATATTAGCTTTTCTTAAAAATAAGCTGCTTCTATGGCATACAGGCATTTTCTTCTCCAATTTAAATTACAGAATTGTGTTCTTTCAGTTATAGCATAGTGATTAACTGAATGAGCTATCAAAAATAATTTTGAGTCAGCGAGATTAACGTTAAATGCTTTATCAGAATGCAATATCTGAACAAGGTAAGAGAGATTGGGCTGACTGGTTCAGAGCAGCTCTACACGGTAAGGGAAATGGGAAGGGAAAGCTCTGGGAGAGTGAACGTGCTTGGATCTATGTGAGTGGCTCCCAGCCTGCACACTCAGACCCAACATGGTTGGTGACATCAGGTGAGAGAGCCAGACCCTTTCAAGACCTGATAACCTTATGTAAATCGCTCTTCCTGAAAATTGATAAATATCAGCCAACCCATTCTATACCCTTCCCATCCAGGGTGCAAAAAGATACTCGTATTTCCGTGGTGTGCAAATTTTCTTTAGTTCAGAAAATGTGGAGCGTGTGCTTATCTTAGATTTGTCCACAAGAGTCATGATTCAGTCAGAGGAAAGTGCTGTGTCCTTTAACTACGCTATTGCTGTTAGGGCTGCTAGCTGCTCTGCTGTTACATTTTCCCAGTCCAGATGCATCCTGTAGCTGAGCTCTTTCAGTTATAGTGAGAGTATCCATATCATGTTTGTGAAACTATTGGAAAACGAAGGCAGTTTATCCTTTTTACAACTTTCCCTTGTTCTAGTCATTAATTTTAGATTGTTTATTAACGCTGAAAATGCAATGTCAAAATAGTCATTTAAAAAGAAGAGGACAAAGTTAGCAAATTTAGCTTTATTTTCTCTACATCTGAAATTTCTTTCAAAGATGCATTGCTTTGCACAGCTATGATTCATTTCTTGACTCATTACAGATGAGAGAACTATTAGTTTCAAAATGGAAAATGTAAAAACCCTATTCTCTAAGTATAATGCTGCAACTGTTTGGTCTTTGTCAGCATCACAGCATTCAGTGCTAAAAGCTCACGACTGACAGGAGAACTCTACAGTCCTCCTGGTAAAAGTTCAGGCTTTTTCATGTTATTGTATGTCCTCTTCACTTGAATTTGTGGTAATCTTTGAATCTTGCGGGCATGTAAGTATATTATTATGTGGAATTGTGTGATTAATCTTACTGATGTTCATGGGACTGTTCTTTCTGCTTAAGAGCTTTGGTAGAACAGCCTCTTTATGCAGAAGAATGAGGGAGAAAAGCAAAAATTCTGAAGAAAAGCTTAAAAGCGATTATTTCTTAAGTAGTAGTTATGATATCTACGTTAATGGATAAATTTTGATGCTTTCTGTGTAAGGAGAAACTAGCTAGGAACTGATTTTTTCTGTGTTGTAGGCTTCTGCACGTTAAGAGAGCTTTCTGAGCATCAGAAGTTTAGAGATGCTTTTTAGAGGATCTTTGAGGGGCTGTTTGAGATCTTACACAAGTAAAACTACTGCCATACGTCTCGTGTATTTGGTTGTGCTTTTCCCTTCTAAATGGTGCTTCGCTTTTAATATTATATCAAGAGTTTTTCTAATCCTCAAGTTTCTTTATTTCAGAGTCCAGTCTGTGCTTGGTGTTCATTCTTCTCCTGATGCTTTTCCTTTAAGGATCACACAGGGCACACTGTCTTTAGGTCACCCATCATAGCTCTCTAAGCAGCAACATTCCTAAGAGGAAAAGTAAATCAGTGACAACCTTAACATGAATTATCATTAAACTGGGTGACTGTGATTGCATTTAACTCTTACTGCCAGGTTTAACCAGTGCTGTCTGAAATACATAAGATCTGGGGCCAGCTGGCTGTCCCTGAGGGGGAAGCTGGAGCTGAAGGCACCCCATGCAACCGAGGGGTTCCCCCATGGGCTGTGGGTCCATCGGGCCTCAGCGGGGAGAGCCAAACCAGGCCCTAGAAGTGAGTGGGCACTGACAATTTTAGGCAAGGCCAGGACCCAAATCCAGGAGCAGCAGCAGTGAACTGGGACAGAGATGAGGTGATAACATGGGTCTGAAGTCCCTGAAGGAATTGGGGCTGGAAGAAATGTTCAATACATAGTTTCAGTTTACCACTTCTGCAGCTGAAAGAATTAATGACATTCTCTGTCTACGTGGTATAAGTATAAAATACAATTTATCATATTCTAGTTGCCTTTTTTTTTCCCCTTTCCTTTTTTTTTATTTTTAACCTGATGTTCTGAGGATTTCCTTTTAGTGCCGACGAACATCTCCTTTTGACAGACAGTGCAAATTAAAAGATATGGCGAGGCACAGGAAACTGGAACCCAAATATGCCCCCCTGGGTTTTCATTTACAGTTAGGAGCTACAGATACAATTACTGCTGACAGAAATTCAGAAGCCAGTGGCAGAGTGCATGTGGCAGTAGACTCATGCCAGGCAGTAATTGGGAAGATTATTTTTAATCAGAGCATATCCTACAGCCCAAACATTAGCAATCTCTTGTAAGGCTGACAGGAAATTAAACTGATACCAAACAAAAAAGCCTCAAAATAGAAGTAATGTGGTTAGAAGTCTAATGATGGCAAAGCTCGCTCCTTGTTGTATTTTGCTGTTATCTAACGGGAATCACTTTTAACTTGAAGCAACAAATATCATTGTTTAGTGGTATTTTAGAGCAGAATTGAAGGTGTCAGATGATGGTAAATTATACATATGCTTTTTGATAAAGTTGTGAAGGTGTAAATCAAACCTAGAATCTGCGTGTAGGTATTAATATGTTTCTTATTGCCCTGGGACCTTTATTTATATATATAATATATATATATATATATATATATATATATATATATATATACACACACACACACACACACACATTTCTATACGTATATGTAAAATACTTAAAGGAACTGCTCATAAGGAAAAGCACTGTAATGGCTGGGATACTCCTGGAATGCACAGGTATGGTAACATTATAAGCCTGCATGGCTTGGAGATCTCTGTGGCAGTGACCCCATAGGAGAATCTCTGCTGGTCTGGCTGCAGACCTGGCTGCCCTGTGGGAGCTGAGGTATTCTCACCTGAAAACCCCACTCTTCCATTTTTAAGGGGATATTAACATTTCTCAGCCTGGCTTCTTCCTAGATGCTTGGTAAGATTTCTTTTGATTGACTCAAGTCTTGCTTTTATTTACTTTCTCAGAAAATAAGGACTTGAGTCCTGCAGAATGTTTATTGTGCTGTTGACAAATGTTGTAGTATGGTGTGCTATATGGATGCAAAGCAAGAACCTGCTCCTTGTTTTTCTGTGCTGTATGACATGTTGAAAACAAAATTTAGCATTATAAAACCAGACAAGTTTCCTTTTAGTGGTGTGTACCATCTTAATGATATCTGATGTCAGTTGGAAGCATAACATCAACATCTGTGATGCTCAGCTGGGTTATCTAGGGGCTTGTGAACATGACATTGTCAAAATGCAGGTTTTCTCACAAAATTATTAGCATTTTCTCTCTGTTTGCTTACATTGAAAATTGCTTTGTAGAATCATGTGAATATGACTGAAGATTAATCCATGTTTAGCGATTGTTTGATTGGATGTTATAGAATGTGTACCTTGGTGGTTGTGGTGGTTGCTTCTATTCCTTCTTGTTAGGGATAATCACTACTGAATTTTGATTTATGGATGTATATAGGTTATTATAAATAAATGAATAACACCATTTTGTTAGAAAAATATTCAATATGTTTACTGTCTGGAATTATTTATGTGGGTAAAACATGATAAAATTTATCTGTTTTAATAATACGGAGACTTTTTGCTGTATTTTTTCTTTGTAGACTCAAAATATGTACAGTATTTCTATCATCTGTTTGTATGAGGGAATGTATACTACCATGTGCACATGGAAATGAAAATGCATTTAGGGTGAATTTGTTATGAAAAACATGCTTGAGCTTACTGTAACTGCTGAAATTCAATGAATAATTCAGTAAAATATTAGATGTCACCAGCTGCTCATCGATTTAAACAAAAAGAATAGTATGGGATAGAATGTTATCCTATTTTAATTCAAGGCTCTGCGCATGTATAATATATTTTGGATGCTCCCTTCTGTTTATATATTTTATGATAATTATTCTTTTGCAAAACTGCATGAAGTTTACAACTGAAAAACACCCAAGCAAATCATAGTTATGTATTCCTATTGAAACAGAAACCTGGACTGAGGACGATGTTGAACTACAGCATTGTATTGCATTAGGTGAGTTCCTAATGCAAACAAAGAATGTAGATTTCAAATAAATTGAAAAGTGTCTGGCTAGTTTTCTCTGTCTTTTAATTATCTATTACTAAAGTAATAAAATATTTATTTGTTTTTATGATTGTTTGAATTCTGCTGTTTTTCTTTGTTCTCAAGTAACAATGTTATTATGTCCCTATAATGTATGGTACATTTCTTTTTTGTGAAATTCTTCCTCAGTGCAATATGTTCCTTATATTTTTTATTATATATTTATTAATCGTAAAGCTTACCTCAGGCTTTCAGTGTTTGGAAAGCTAAAATATTATCTCCTATGAATCTACCTTGCACAGTAAGAATTCATTTTCCTTTGCTTAGGAAACTACACAGAAGCCCCATGCAAGTGGTGCCTATTGTTTTCATGATCGGAGCCTTCTTTCTGTAAGTATGCTGATTTATTTATTTACGTATTTATTTGCTGTTGTTGATTTCATTTTTTCCTGGGGATGTGGTTTGAAATGTTTGTTTTGCAGTTGTATAAGGTAATATGTTGGTCTTGGTGATACTGGATCTCAAGACTCATAGGCCGTTCTTAGAAGATCAATTGTCTTTTACTCTTTAATGAGTAACAACTTGTTTGTGGCTTGCAACAGAACATCTTCCCTGTTTCTGTCCATAGCTTTAAAATAAACTGTTCATTCCTCTTATTTCCCTTTTGCAGGTTGGGGTTGTGTTGCTGTGTTTATTTTACTTTTGACTGATTCTGTCAGAAAGAAATTCTGTATATTTATTAGTTGGTTCAAGCAGTCTTCCCCTTAGAACAGCCATGAATAATTCTTTATGCTTTGTTATTCAAGCTCATAGATTTATAGAACTTGTGATGCGGTGGTTGTGTTAATTCATTTTTTACTTTTTTCCTTCCTGAAAGCTATTTTACATTAGATTCCAACAGATGTTTTCTAATCCAGACTTTTCGTTGCTGTTTCATACTCAGATATTTTTTTTTTTTTTTTTTGTGAAGCATTTTAACCCATGCTTGGAAACAGTATTGTTTAAGCACTTTTTATTAGGATACAATTTTATACTCAGTTGAATAACAGTTGCAAGATAACAGAAAAACTAAACAAAGTGTATGATTCTTAATGTGTGTATTTGGTACTTTGCAAACATTTCTCACCAATCCTCTGCTTAAAAAAAAATGCAGTGCTCCATCTTTGTACCGTGTAATAGCCATGGCTTGTCCTGTGGTACAGCAATAGCAATTAGATGTGTGCCTACAGTTATTCAGTGAGCCCCACACAGAGCTAGTAGAAATATATTTGAAATTAGTCTTTTCTCTGTTCTTTGTGTAGTAAGTTGCACATGTGCTGACGAGGTAGAGTAGGCTCACTTTTCTCACACAAAGACGTTAGTGTTAGAACTTGAATTCTGCCACAACAGTTTTGTGTCAGTGAAAGAATTTGGCGTGCAGTCCTTGCTAGGAATACAAAGTGTCTTATACTTATTCTTCTGTACTATACACAATCTACCTCTAAATGTCCTTGAAACAAAATTTTGTTGTTTCAAGAAAATTGCCTGGTTTACAGGATAAAACCAAGAAAAAGGTTTGTTCATCTTGAAGGCAGATTGAAATCAATTCTATGGTGCTCAGCAAGCTTGTTGCTTTTGGCTTTTCCTCTCATTAATACTGCTTTTCATCACAGAATAACCTTATAATTCTGAGCAGAATTTGACACAATTGACAGCTTTTGTTAGAGAAATTGTAATGAAGAATGTAAGATTGAAGTTGGGGTTTCCAACCTGTGGGAGAAGGTGGTCCCCAGGATAATTACCAGCATGTTTTTAGGAAGCTGGCATAAATTTAACTGTGAATATACTGCTTCACTATCTAGGAATGTGCTTAAAAGAAATGATATTAAAGTTCTTTCAAGAAGATAAATCAGTGATTTGAGGTGTATGACAAGAAAGAAGAAGAAAACACTCATTTGGAATCTGGGAAGGTCTAATGCCTCCAAATCTCCATGTGCATAATTGATTTTATTATTTTCCCCTGTGATCATAACCTAACCAGCACAATGAATATCAATCAACTTCTGGGGCTAAGAGGTCATTTTTTTTCTTACTAGGCTGAGACTAAAGTCCAGCACGTTGCCTGGTAACGGGCGATGTAGATGAGTTGGCTCTTAAGTGCACCATATGGCTGGGCGTTGTGCCCTGGTCACCCATGACATGGTGTACACATGTAGTACATTACTGATTATGGAATGGTTTGTCCCATCCTCTTATTTAGCACATTCAAAAATAGCAAGAAGAATCCAATGCAGATTTGTTAAGATTATGGAATGCTATAATAATGAAACAAATTTCAAAGAAAGAAGCTGTTCAAAAACAGCAGTAAATTTTTTTCAGCATGTTCAGTATAGTTGAAGAATATATAGTTGAAGAATAGTTTCTAGTTTTAGCTTCATTGCATTGCTTTCATTTTGATAAATGTCTAGATAACTTAACAGTTCCACTATAGAGAAATTCCGAATTTTAACACTTATTATTTTTTTTTAATTTTGAAATGTAATTCCTTGATTCTAGTAGCCTGTGGATTTATTTGGTGTTTGAACTTCTATTAATTGTGTAATAGTGTCTATGCAACCGAAGAAAAGGGTGATCAAAATTGTATTGCATTGAGCAAACCAGTAAAGCAATCTCAGATACTTCTGGAAAATAAACATGAGAGGCAGAAGCAAATTGTTACAATGGGGAACCAAGCACAAATTATGACTGGGTAGGAATTTTTAGTAGAAATGAATATAAAGCCTTGATCAGCAGAGTTCTTGTTCAGTTCCTTAACTAGAATGTTTCTCCTCTTCTGCTGTCAAACGTTGACGCCGTTATGAAAGGAATACTGTGGAGAGAGGAATTAGACAATAACACATGCTATGATCTCTGTGCTCTGGCTGTCCAAGCCTGTATAAAGGGAAAGATAGGGAATAGGATTGATTTTTGTTGTGTTGTCAAATGTATATCCATGCATGTGAAATGGAAGATCATTAACTGGTATTCCAATTCAGAAGGCCGGACAGTTAAGCAGCAGTTATTCTGCATTTTTGCATTGTCTGATTTACTTAGAAAGATGAACTGTGTCTGTAGTCCTCCCCTACGCAGCTACACTTACCTAAAGCTATGTTGTATGGCAAGTAAGCTGTCTGTCTGAGGCATTTCAGCTTAAGTTCTGTGAAAACCTTTCAGAACACAATTTAGAAAGCTGCGTCATCCACACTGTGCAAGATGTTTTTAGCTTTTGGGAGAGTTTCTGTAGACTTGCTGTCTCAATCAGGTTTTTTAGTCTTTGTATTGTACGTAGTTGCTGTTGGTAAGTGTACTGTAGTAGAGTGGTCCAGTTTTATTACTGGCACTTTTCCTTGGCTATAATTTTTTAAGGTAGTAGGATGAAAAGCAGGTGGTACTCCTTGTAAATCTAATAGGCATATCCATTGGGAGATCTGCCATTGTGATCCACATTTTAAACCCTGATGGATATAGGTACATGCGTGCAGGTATTCTGTCCATCCCAAATCTCATGTTTCCTTCAGTGTTAGGGGCTGTTGTCTTCCTGCAAAAGCCTATAGTCATAAAATGAAAGGCATTTCAAGTGCTTTTCTGTTATTATAAAGCTGTGTTTCACTTTCATTTGTTATCATGTTAAAATAATTAATGGGTAAATACTCATAGATATTATTGCAATGAAAATAGATTCTCCCGTTTTTCTTCCTCATTAAACATGTCTTTTAAAAATGTGAAATAAAGCAAATCAGTGTTTCAAACCAGCATTGCATACCATAAGGATCTGGTGAGTTGAGTATGATTGAGGGATTTCTACCTGAGAGACATGAACAAAATGCTAACAAAATACTGCAAAGGGCAAGTTTTTTTGCTTTGTGCAAGCTACAAATGAAAATATCAACTGTCTACTTCCCAATTAGCAGGTGGATGTGCTGCTCGTTTCATTTAAATCTTGATCTTCCTTCATAAAGTATGGAAAATACTATCCTGCAGATAATGCTTAATCACTGCTTCATCACGCACAACAGTTACTCGAGAGGGAGACAGATGTCACAGACAAGAACGGGCCGGTTTCTCCCTTCTCTGAGCATTTATTGCAGAGAACATCATGTGATAGGAACATCCTTTGATCAGTTCAAATCAGCTATCCTGGCTGTGTCCCCTGCCGTCCTGCACACCCACAGCCTACTTGCTGGGGAGGCAGAATGGAGGGGGGAAAAAAAGAAGCAAACAAAAACAGCAACACAAAACCACTGCTCAGCAACAGGCTGACAGCAGCACTAAGGCTGGTGTGGTGCTGGCATGGTTTTAGTCACAAATCCGAAACATAGCACCATATAGGCTACATTGGGGAAAAAAAAATAAATAAAATTCTATTCCAGTCAGACCCAATACACCATAAAGCTGCTGCTTTTCCTCATTCTTCACTATGGTTCTCTTTGCTTCATCTACACCCCCATGGAAAAAACATTATGAGCACATCTGGAAGAAAGAGAAAGTGGTGAGATATTTTTTTCCTTATCTTGAGGGATATTTTGCACTGCTAAATGACACAGTAAAATAAAACTGTGAAAAAGATTGATCTGAAATTCTTCTCAAATTATGCTTTTCTCTAGACCAAGTTGTTGTGTGGTATTGATTTTGAGATCTGAACAGTCTACAAGTAATAAAAGTTTCAGAGCCGAAATAATTGAAGGTGGTTTTCTGTCTTTTGTATAAGCCAGGTTAGGATATTGAAGCACGAATCAATTACTTTGTCACTCTGGGTCCTTGGAACTCAAAAAAAAAAACTTTAGCGTGGCATATGGCTTCCAGATGCTTTGGTTCCTTGAGTCTTATCATACAGGCAGTAAGGTTTGTTTTTCTTCACAAGGTTGTTAGCAGGTTGGTCACTATTAGTCCGACATGTAGCTATCAAGGAAAGATGGAGATAGAATGATAAAATTTATGATGAGAGGATTATTTAAGACAGGCAAAACTAAAACTGAGTGGGAAAGTGCCATAGGATTAAGTGACAGCATAAAATCCACTTCTGGAATTTCATAATGGATGGAAATTTGTTCTTGAGGAGGGAGTAAATGACTGTTGTTGCTCCGAATCCTTTCCTGGAAACATCAGATTGGGTTCTCAGAAGCAGTATTTCAATGCTTGACAGCTGTCAGAAAGAAAACAAATTGAATATTTAGTAATTTTCAGGAAATGCCATCAGTGCAGAAAATATAGGACTGTCTGCTAGGAGTTGCATTGGTCATACATGTACTTGCTGTAAGAAGCTCTTGGTTACCCAGTATCCCAAAATGGTGTCATACAGAGAAAGGAAAGGAAGGGTTGGAGGTATTGAATAGTTTCTATCCAGGGGAGACATTAGCTCAAGCTCTTTATCTTGGAAAAGGTGACACCTGAGCGAAATGTGAGAAAAGTGATGGACTGAAATTGTTATTGATATGAATATTGCTGTAATGATTATATGACTCATAAGACAAGGATCACAGACTCAAGGAAATGATCTAGCAATGATGAGAGAAACTTTTCTTGCTATATATTGCTATACTACGTAGCTTTGCCACTCAGTGTTTCAGATACCACATATATAAATAAGAATATTTGTATTATGGACAGTAGTGCCTTGCAAAAAGATTGTTTTTTTTCAAACTTAAATGCTACAGTCTTTAAATTTGGATTTTCTTCTATATGAAATGTGCTTGAAACTATCTAATCTGAACCTTGAAATTCACTATGAAATTAGTTTTGTTCTTAGTACTTCTGATTATGAACTGCTAAGGTTCAACAAGTAATTAGCCCAGTGTTATCTTTTAAGCAAGAAATATTTGTGAGATGTTATTGATTGACAGTTCTAGTGAGTTCTTTATATATTTTACAGATATACACCAGAAAGGATTTGGGGTCTGTAGACTTTTTTTTCCTTTCTTTTTGCTATTCCAGCAAATGTGTCTGAAATCAAAATGCTGGATTAAGGTAGTATTTGAATATCATTAAGTGTTCATGTTATGTTTATGGCACTGAGATGTTCTCTATCATTTTATTTTATTTTATTCCAAAGGACTATCTGCAAAAGGGCAACAAAAACAAAATGTAGTATGGACATTTCATCTGCGAGTAATGTCTGCTATATTGCTTTTGATCCAGTGTAAAAAGCAGCTTTAATACTCTTAGTATCATAAATAGCAGACTAACAGTAAAACTCAAATTGAGAAATTATCTTCTGTACATTTTATCAGTGTGTGTGTGTGATTGGCATATGGAAATGAAATATTCTACAACAAAATATTTGTTTTCTACAGTGGCCCTGAGTCCCTCTTGAGAGGGAGAACAAGATATAAGTGCTTCTGCTATGAAATAACAGAAATTTCTTTTGTTGAGGTGAAGCCTGACCGTAGCAGAGCACTTGTTTGCATCCAGAGCTGCTGGCTGTTGTGTGAGAGGCACTGTTAAGCGTATTCTGTTAGCACAGGTGCAGTGGTTAGGGTGTGAGTGCAGAAATTACATGCACTTGCATTGGAAATATGAACCACTGTGGGACTGCGGGTCTGTACTCTGAGCCAAGCCGTGCAGATGAGGAAGAAGAGCAGAGAGGTCACCTGTATGAGCAAGTTTGTAGAGGTTCCTTTTTCAGTCAGGTGAATTCCTGAGAATCTAAAACATTTCAAAATCTGTTGGCCTATCCTTAAAATGATTTATCTGTCAGACTGATACAATCAAAATGGCTTTTTACTGAACTAGCCGTATACCTGAGGTATTAGCGATTGCCCCTGTATTTACAAAGCTTAAATTATTCTTAGTCCATTTATTAGAAACAGAGGTGCTTCCAGGTTGTGGTTCAGAGAAAGAAGTGCCTATAAATATGAAGAATCCAGGTAGGATTAAATTAGCTGTATAGTTTCAGTATCATGCCTACGCTTGCAGGCTTTGTCTGTGATTTCATTGTCTGCATTTCTTTACCTGTCCGTGGCCGAGCTGTTAAAATCCTTTTAATCTCCACTGTCACCATTTCCCTGCACCCCAGGCCACAGGTTGCCACCCTGCCAGTTCTCTGACTTGTGCAAGCAGCACCACAGCCTGTATGTATAAAGGTCTACACCACACAAACAACCAGCCATGAAATGAGTTGTCCCTAGGCACCTGTGATGAGGATAGTGGCTGTTACAGCTAAATCAGGCAAAAGCAAGCTTTCAGAACTCTGATCAGGGCAGCCTGAGGAGGCTCAGCCCTGAGGCCTTGCAAACACAGTGCTGTGTCTGGAGCCAGTTACTGGCAGTGTGACTGTGTTCTGAGTCCCAGGACTATGCTCTGCACATGCAAATTTGGCTGTTTCCTTAGATTTTTAGTTTGCTTTTCTAGGCGATAGTCTAGCTGCAGTTTGGATCAGAATTGGTCAGATATGTATTTACACAAAATCAGAGCCATGATTGTAAAGCAAACCTCATCTCAGTCTACAATAGGGTGGGATGCAATTTCACTCAGGTCTTGTACTAAACAACTTATCTTTTTTTTTTTTCTTAATTACCATTAAGAAATTAACCATATTTGATATCAGTAACTCCTCATTATGTTGAAAGACAACTATTTTACTAGGTAGTCCTGATAAGATAATGTTTTTGAAGGAAGTGAAATCACTTTGTTGTTGTTGTTGTTGTTAGTATTTTTTTTGTTGTTGTTAGTAGTTCACTTGTCTTGGATAGAAAATCTACTGTTATGGTTTTGTCTTTGCATTCCTGCAAATGGAGTATAGTTTCATGAGCTCAGTTATATCACTAAGTTAGGCAAAAACATTCAAATTTATCATCAGAAAATGCTTCAGATCAATTGAATGTGTGTTTTTAATGATTTTGTTGTTTCCTATATTCAGAGGGAGCCTCCCATTTTCTTGTTTGTGTCCACTGCCTCTGGTCCTAGCTCTGGGCACTGCTGACAAGAGTCTGGCTTCGTCCTGTCTTTGCACCCTCTCTCTGGGTGCTTATAGACATTGATGAGCTCCCTCTCTTTTCCAGCAGAACAGCCCCAGCTCTCTCAGCCTCTCCTCATAGAAGAGATGCTCCAGACTCCTCAGTATCTTGTCCAGCACATCTACATCTCTTTTGTACTGAGGACCTCAGCACTGGGCACAGGATGCCAGGTGCAGCCTCACCAGTGCTGAGTGCAGCTGAGGAATCACTTCCCTCCTCCTGTTGGCAACCACTGGCTGTTGTTGTAACGTTAACAGTGAGCTGTAAAATGGGGGAGGCTGACACTGTGGTGGATACCAGTAATATCATAGGATCAGTGACAAATACGGATAGATTTTATTAATATAAATGCTACCATACTTTGATTTTTAGCATCAGCGTGACTAAGTTCAACAAAATACGCGAGGAATCACGTTTTATACATGAGAAAGCTTTGTTGGCTTTTTTTTTCTTCAAGTAAATGTGAAGTAAATTCTGAAATGGAGAAAAATGGGAGAAAAAAATCACCTGAATAAAGATTCAAGAGCAAAACACGAGTAAAATCAAGACAATGGCATCATTATTAGTACGTTTGAATGCAGCTTCTTAATGAACTTTGATTTTATAAAGACCTTCTTGGTTCCTAAATAAGCGTAATTTGCAGTGTCATCATCATCTGTGATGTGTTATTGGATCAACAGAAGTAAATTTCCTGTCATTAGCAAGTTGTACTTAAAACTGATGAAATATAATGACTATTTTAAGCGTTAATAAACTGAAGCTAGTAAGTAACTATCCAAATACTTGAGGTAGGAAATGGCTCAGAGGAGTGAAAAGTAATATTTGAACCGTTATTGGAAGAAAAATACATGAGATACTGAGGTACCATTTATCTCCATTACCAATATATTTTAGGGCAAACCATTCATTTGTCCCTGGGCAGATAATGGTGGTTTTGTTTATGTGAAGTTTTTTAAAACTCTGCTGCTTTGTCAGAACATCTGTCTGAAGGGAACTTGGAGCCTTTGATATCTCAGGTTTGCCAGTGGTTGTTGCTGCATCTGTGACTGCTAAAATTATCTACAGCTGGGCTGGCTGGAGCTTAGCAGTAGCCAACTCTCAGTAATTTGGCTGATACGAGTGGAGCATTCTGGGGCTAGAAATAGATTCCCATAAGGTAAAATAACGTTTTCTGATGGGGGGGGGGGGGGTTGGGGGAAGGAAATTAAATTAAATTCCTGAAAGACACTTGTCAACTGTAGATGAATAACAGCTATTTTGAATGTCAATTGATTAATCCCTTAATTAAAATAATTTCCTTTTTGTAGTCAGAATACTCAGATAAATATAGAAAAATGTGATAATGTAGAAAATATATTTGAAACGTATTTCTGTCAATCTAGGTTGATATAGATGATTCTGTAATTGAGTTTGTCAGAGAAAACCAAGTCTGCAGGCATCCTCTCATAGATGTATGCAGAAAATATCTTCAGGCATCATTTTTCATCCTGTTATTCCTGAAAATATGGGAGATGCAGGTGTTATGGGTGTTAATGGTACCAATATAAAAACCAGCAAAGAGCTCTTGCTAATGGGAAATCGGGCTTTGTATTGCAAGAGAGAATTCTAGGTAGAATTAAATTTGCTGTCAATATCTGTGATTTCACAGTTTACAGTAAACTGAATTTTCCATTTCATTATGCATTATATATGATTTTCAATATCAGCAAGATTTTATGAAATTTCACCTTATACCTATTGTAAGTAATTGTAAAATGAAAGGTCATTTAAATAATACATAGCCTTGTGTTATATAACAGATAATACATATCCTTGCATTAAGTAATGGACTCCTTGCATTGAAGGTTTACCAAAGCAAAGAAACAAAACTCGAAAAGATGGAGCTTCTACCATGGTCCTGCTTTTCCCTCTGGAATTATAAGCTTGAGAATCAGAAGGAAAAACCTAGGCTGGAGCTCTGAAATACCTGGCAACCAGAGATGTATTTGGGTTATAATAAATTTACCTGGGCTGTGATAAACATTTCGCTTTGGTCAGTTAATAGATAAATGCATACATTCTCCACCAGGCTGAAATATTTCAAAAGGACTGTATTTTACCAATTAAGTTTGCATGATTTGTGCAGATGTTTCAGATGCATCTTCGTGGAGTAGAACAAAATTGTTTCCTTATGGTAATCCTGTGCATTAAGTAGTTTCCTACTATTAAAGTGAAGGTTTCTTAATGGAATAACTCTTAAGTTAAATATCAGTTTGAAGTCCTCTGTGTGCTTGCAGGTCGTTGCAGTTCATACTGTGTTATATTTAGGCTTCTACATTTTTTTTACTCATGCTTTGGTAGTTCTCTTATTTTTACTTTATTTTTTCCTGTAGTGTTTTCTAAAGTTTGTTTAGAAAGTCCAATCTATATTTTCCAGTGAAAATTGCTACATAAGGATTATGCAGAAGAACATGTTTGCAAACCGAGTTGGAGAGCAACTAAGCACAGGGTTAACATTTGTTTTCTTTTAATGAAAGTAAATGATCCAGCTGCATCCAGCCATCAGTTGCTCTGCTTTGCAGGACAGCCAGGAGACTTGCAGAGAAGCAGTGATTTGCCATGTGGCTGGGCCTTGAGCAGTCCATTTGGTTATGTGTTTTTGGAACAGGGACTTTTCCTTTCTCATAACTCTGTGTTCCTCTCCATGTATGCCTGGAGTTGGACCATGGATGTATAAAAAGCTCAGGTGAATTTCTGTTGTAGTGGCTACTTGGGAAGGATTAAAATGCTTGGTAATAGATACTGAAGCTAAAGATTGCAGAGCTTTCTTGCATCTAGCGTTAATAGTGTTGTAGTGTGATAGATACTGAGATTATGTGGTGGCTTGTACTTATCTTCTCATTTTAATGGCTTTTATGTTGCTTATGCTTTTGCTTAAAAGGTAAATTAAGCAGTGGTTCAGTTCACATAGCTGCGTTTGCCTTTCTCCCAGTTGTACGAAGTTGATCTCTTAAAGTTGAACCTCTGTACTCACAAATGACAGACTTATAATTCTGCAAGTACACCAAAGAGAAAACGTCGCACAGAGTTCTTCTGAAAGCTTTTGAAAGTTGATTAATGTTTCATAGACTTTATTTATGATATGTATAATAAAATTTTGCGTAATTCGAAAGCACTGTTTGATCGTGCAGCATTTATTGAACTAAGAGGCTTTATAAAATGCATAAGCAAATATATCAGACCAATGGTAGAAGTACTCCAGGGTAAAATACATCAATTTTTGTGAGAACTCTGCTCTAAGATACAGCTCCAGATTTTCGGCTGGTGTGATATCAAATACACAACAAGCTTTTTACAAACAATTTTCACCTTTCAAGCAACTCCCCTCTTTTATGGTTGAAAACCATTTTTCGACTTCATGAAGGTATGGATTGGTAAATAACATATAAAGGTATGAGGTGGACCCCAGAAAAGAGTGCTTTCTGGAATGATTGCTGCAGACAAAGAGTAAATCACCTGAGAGTCCTTGGGATTCCCTCACCTTGAGGGACTGGGGGAGAAATTTCATGGAATGCATTGAAAAAATGACTAAAATAAAAAATAATAAAATAAAATAAAATAAAAAAAGCTTAAAGCAGGGTTAGTTTTTAAAGGGCTCCAAGAAGGCTGAGTAGTTGGTTCCTTTGATGCTCCAGGGAAGACAGAGCACTGAATTCCTCCAGATGCAGTGAAATCAAATCTGCTCACAGTGCATCGCATAGGAGCGCCAGCTGTGTGGCTTAGTGCTAGGGCTGAATCTCACCTATCAGCCATGACGAGAGCAGCCACAACATCCTCAGCTGTGGGGAGGTTGTATACGTGTTCAAACTTCGACTGAACTCCACTATATACTTGTCAAAGGTATTTACACTTTCTCTGTTTGATTTTTTTTTTTTTTTTCTCCTCAATTGCTGTTCTCCATGTTTTTCTTGACTCAGTGGGAAGGACTTAAAAGGAGAGAGCATTTACTCAGACAAAAATAATAATTTTGCCAGTGCTTTTTACTGTTTCTTTTGCTGTAACTATTTATGATTTGTCTTGGTTTGGCTGGTTCTTTTGGGGGTAGTGGGCAAACTTCATGTAGAGGGGCTGTGGAAAAAGCCTGCAGCAAAAGCATCTACAAAAACAGTAAGCAAATGGCATAATAACAGTAAAATATAAGTTCAGACTTCTTTTTATTGTTCCATTTTTTTTAATTTCAGAATTTTCTTTAATAACACATAATCTTTCCAGCAGTCTGTGGAAGAAAGCATTGTAACATATGCATATTATACACAAGTCCTCATTACTGCATGTAAAAGAGAAAAATATTTCCCAGTGACTTCTCCCACCCCAGTCTATTCAAACCATTGGCATATTGATGTTGGGATAAGAGAGTGAAGGAATAGAAAGCAACCTTGGAAAAATTCATGTCATCTTAGATACGTACTCATATTAATTTCACCAACTTCAGCTGATTGCTACCTGCTGTTCTTAAGAGTTCCGAGGGTAAGAATTTGTGTCTACCCATGAATCCCATGTCCTTCGCTTTTTCTGTGATAGACCTCTACCTCTGTTTGCTGTGGACATGAATTAAGCAGTTACTTGCCAGTGCTTCTAAGGGAGGATTTCAAAGAATGGTGCTATTTTCAGTAATACGGGATGAACAAATCCAGTTGGGGATGGAGGAGTTCAGGAGGAATCACAGATGCAGTGAAAATTGGTGATGTTAGTGGAAAAGGAACAGACTGTACATTAGAAGGTAAAAAGTGGATTCTTGGGTTTTTAGGCTGCTGTAAAGGAACTCTCTGTTTTCTGCTCTGAAAATCAACATGTTTAGATAATGTGTTTCTTTCCTCATTTTTCATAGCACTTTTCTAAAGATCTTAGGAAAAGGCATCCTTTTAAAATGACATTTTAATTAAAACATACATTTATGAACGCACTGGAGTAACCAATCTTGGCTGTGTGGTAAACGGTTCTCTCTTACCCCTCCAGCATTCAGAACATACTGCTTAGGATACAGAAAATCATGCTCTTCAGTTTTTAATTTCTTTCTCTTACAACATATCTGCATCTTACGGGTTGTGTTTGTTTATAATGGGATCCTGTTGCAAACCTTAGGGGGGGGGAAAAGAATGATTGCAAAAGAATTGAGGGTGTTTGTGTGCATTTAGTACCAGCTTTAAGTTCCAGTACTGTGGACGTTTTTTCTCATGGGATGTCCTTTGCATTTGTTTGGTCCATTATGTTCTTGTGTATATTAGCTACATGTCAGATTTTTAGGTCGACAGAAAGCTACTATGAAGGAAGGAGATGAGAAGCTTTAGTTGAAAAGGTTTCAGGTTTATGATGAAAACTTACGAAGCGGGGCCTGTGGTGATAGAACAGGAGGAAATGGCTTCAAGTTTAAAGAGGGTAGATTTACATTGGATATAAGGAAAAAGTCTTTTATAGTGAGGGTGCCTTTCAGTATGAAAGGAGGAGCTATAAGAAAGAAGGGGTCTGACTCTTCAGCAGGATTTGTTATGATGGGACAATGGGAAATTGATTTAAGCTTAAAGAGGGTAGGTTTATGTTGGGTATAAGGAAAAGTGTTTTACTCTGAGGGTGGTGAGGCACTGGCACAGGTTGCCCAGTGATATGGTTGATGCCCCATCCCTGTAGGCTTTAAAGTGAGGCTGGATCAGGCCCTGGGCAACTTTGTTTAGCTGTTCTGTCCCTGTTCATTGCAGGGGAGTTGGACTACTTGACATCTGAAGAACCCTTCCCAACTCTAAGGTTTCTGTGATTCCATACTATAAAGCTTAATATATAAATGGAACTGAACTTAATACATGCTGCTATCTGGAATGCACCAATTTCAAAAAGAAGTTTGTATTCTTTCTCAAAAATGAAAAAAAAAAAAAAAAAAGGAGGAAAAAAAAAAAGAGAAATATGTAACAATGCAAGAATGAAAATGTACGAACACTGGATATTAGCCTATAATAACTTGTTAAAATCAGAAGCCTCTTAGCATGTAATTGTTGAGTACTTGAGTATCATAGAATCATAGAATGGCTTTGGTTGAAAAGGACCTCAAAGATGATCTCGTTTCAACCCCCTGCTATGTGCAGGGATGCCAGCCACCAGACCAGACTGCCCAGAGCCACTTCCAGACTGGATGTGAGATTCAAGAAGAGTAGAGATTCAAGAAGAGAAGAGTGGAGTGTTACTTCACTGAGGATGGCAGATGACTTAATTAAATTAGCTGATAGTCATAGCCCTTCATTTATAGCAGCAGTTCTGCTCTTCTTGGTGTGATCTTGCAGCGTTCCAAGTAATTAAATGTTGGAAATGGTCAGTAATGTGTAATATGAAGTTTATTCTTATCCTTTTGTTATGAATGAGTTTTGATTTCATTGCCTTGAAAATATCCTACAAGCAAGGCAATGAATACAATGAGTGGGATTGGAACTCTATTAAAATGTAATAGCCTTATTAAAAATAAAAAACCAACAAAACAGAAATAAAGCATTGAGTGCTGTAGTCTACTGTAGCCAACTCGATTATTTTTCGTTAGCTTTCCCATCTACCTACGCTGCTTGCAAGCAATACTTATCTGAAAAAGAATTCTCACTCTGCTGCTTTCCTTGCTGTGCTAATCACCTGTATCTTGAAATACATCTTCAGAATTGTTTTATTGTGACAGGTCAGCAGATAAAAGCTGAATACTGGGGGGTAAATGGCACAGACTAACGGGCTTTCTTTCTATAGCCTAAGCACTATTGGAGAAAAAAAAGTTGGTTCATCATTGCTGTCGGGTCTGAAAGCATTACTGGAAAATAGAGTCCTATACTCAAGTTGCTGGAGGTGAGATTTTGTCTTACATTCTAGTTTTCCTGTCTCTCAGTAAATTTATGTGATAATTGCCACCACAGTTGTCTGACCAAAATCTTTAATGATAAAACTGTAGGAACCTAGGCACCATGGTGAGGGTTGAGCTATTAGTATTTTTATGTGTAAGAGACACAGAGAGTGCTTTGCCTCATAATTTCTTTTCCATTCTCACGCAGCACAAAAATAAACAAGAGAAATGTGAGTAGCATGCAGTGTGGGGGCTCCTTGATTCTAGGCAGTGGATGTTTTCTGTACCAAAGTGGATTGTGTCTCTGTATTGCTGACTTCATCAGGCTCCTGTCTCCACTCTGAGCTATAGGAATGGGTGCTGTTCTGCTGTATCTTTACACCAGAACTTTCTGCATGATCTGAGGTCTTGAATGCACTGAGGCTGAAGGAACAAATAGCAATATTGTTCATTTGTGTGGATGTGCACAAAATGCAGGGCTGGCCTTATTCACTCTTTCTTTTCCACACTTGATGGCTTATGATCTTACAGTGCCATCCTATACGTTATCTATAAAAAAATTTCTCTGGTTGAGGTGAGAAATAACTAATTTATATATTTTAAACATGCATTAATGGTTTGATTGTGAGTGCCTGTATTTAAGTTAACCACTTATAAAATGGGCTGCCTTAGGATGGAAGGTGGTCAGTTATTTTTCCCACTGTCTCATGTTTGTTTCAGCACAAACATGATTTGTCAATGTTGTTTATTGGAGTATAATTTTTGACACATTCAGTATAATAAAACAGAATGTGTATGTTAATTTCTATGACCTGTGTTTGATTCAAACCCGAATGTTATCCTTGCTAATAACTGAATGCTTGTAGATTAAAAAAAGAAAAAAACGAGTATCTATGAAAGCACTGGGCCATCAGTTGGTTCCTCAGAAAAGTAATGCTACAGCTTCAATTAAAACATTACTCACAGTGTATTCTGCATGTCCAGTTCCTTAGAATTTTCTCCTGGAGTTTAAATAACGCTCTTGGAAATGGAATCCTGGAATACTTATGAATATAATTCCCTTTTCAGGGTTGATTATGTCAGGCAGCTAATTGGAGTGTGAAAACGAGGTGTGAAGTTTAGTTTTTGATTGCTTTAACTTGGCCCTGTGCAGTTGACAGCTGTGGGATCACTAACACCAACATACAGATACAGAACCAGCACTGGATGGGCAGCCTGCTCACTGGGTACCTCTACCGAAGCCACAGTGTTTCCATCTCAGCGCAGTGCTATGAAAATCAGCGAAAAGCACTGGTGCGTTCTCTCTCTTCTCCCCATTCCAACATTGCAAGATTCTTAAACCTACCACTACCCAAAAAAACCTTCAGCAGCCAGCCAGGGGCGCAGACATGGGTGGTCAAAACTGACAAAACGCTTACTTTGTAAAGACTGCAGTCTATTTGCAATGGCTTGCCTGTGACAGCAGTGGTTTAGAGAGCACAGAAAAAGCCATGAAATGAGAAGTTTTCTGTAGGTGCCATAAAACTTTCCTTGAGAACAGGGTGTGTGTTTCCCTCCAGCCTGGCATCCTGGCTCATTACTCTGTTTGACAGGCAGGTAAATAATACTAAGTGTTTCTCTGCAAACTTAACTTGTCTTATCTTGCCTGTATCTTAGAGGTGCACCTTGATATGCTTAACTTTATTTAATTTTGTGACTTCTATTTCTGCTGTTAATACAAAAATGGCACCCTACTATCAGTGAAATCACCATCTGCTGGTGAGAGTGGGATGTTGACTTATGCTGCTAGGCTCTGGTATGCAAAATAAGGGGACTAGAGAGCAGTGTTCACTTAAATACTCTCAGGGTGTTGTCTGTGGGTAATAAAACTTAGTGCAGTATTATTCTGGAGAAGAAAAGAAACCAAAGCACCTTTTCTTGCATTCTGAAAGCCACCAGCAGTGGTTGTAAGCGTGCTCAGTCTCTTCTGTGGAGATTCTCTGAGTTGTGTTGGAATTTCTTGGCTAGTTTCCTGCTTTAAAAGCAAAACAACCAACAACAAACTCCCAACCACCAGTGTGCCTCAACAAGCCAGTACACTGCAGCTACCAACATCTGCTGTAAGATATTTAACTATAAAATCCATTGTTAGTGTTAGGTCTAGTGTACCTATTAAACTTCAGAAAAGGACACCTCTGTTTCATGGATCGCCTTCTGTTAACACAGAAACAAGGAAGTCTAATTTGTAATGAGATGGACATTTGGTGCCTCAGAAAAGCTTCATAGTAAAAAGTTGTTTCTGGTACATTCTCGTTCTCACTGCAAATGGCTGCTTTTAGTGCAACTTCTGAAAATTATCAAAGCCTGAAGAAGGAAACGAAGAAAAAGGGAGAGAATGAGCTCAATATTGTTAGAGCTGATTTCTTGAGGATGTTTTAACGCTTCCTGGAGCAGAAAGATTAAAAACAAGTTAAAAAGTAGCCTTCAGCGTGAAACCCCCTACTTTGGACTGATAGATAAATCTGGGCATGCCACAAAGTCCTTATTTCTCAACAAAGTTATTGGTTCACATCTCATGCTCATAGATTGGAGTAGAAATTGATCTTTGCCTTCAGAGGAAGAATTTTTACTATTCTGATTCTGTCAAGCATGGTTTAATTGACTTAGTTCTTTTTTTTGTTGTTTTTACTCAGTGTTGTTTATCTTGGATTTTTGTCCAGGTTTTTACTAAACTCTCCTTAATTTCTCTCAGAATGGTGTTCCTGAGAGAGTACTCTCCATTAGTATGCAGGCGCTTTTCAGCTATGTAGGCACTAATCTAATCTTACAACTGTGATTTGTGTGATAATGTATTTCTTCTCTCAGTACTGGATTTGGACTTACTTTTGAAATGATTATAAAGGAAAAAACAGAGAGGACTTCATGAAGTTGATGCTGAAAGAACACAGAGGATTTTTCCTCTTCTTCATTTTCATAGACATGCAAGTGGGGACGAAGTGCAGACTTACACATCCAAGTGATCCTGGCTACTAAAATGAACATGTGCCCTCTGCAACTTAGAAACATGTTGCCTGTGTTAGTACAATTGACTTTTCCAGGCTCTGGGAAAGCAGTTAATGTTGAAAAGTATTTTTCATATGCTGTCATAGCATTTACAACAGCTAAAAGAGGACCCATTTTTCTATTGCAACTTTGTGTTAAAAGTTTGAGACAGAACAAAACATGACTTAAACACCTCCGAATTCAGTACACTTGCTGAATATGTTATGCAATGTGTAATTTAAAATGACAGTAAATGCCATGGTGTATTCCAAGATGAGAACTGTTTTGCATCAGGTTTTCCTTTGAGAAGCAGCACTGTATTTTTGTAAAATATTTGACCTGTGCGTTCTGTTTGATGTTCTTATCTTTGGTGTTGAGGCCTTCTCCCACAAGGTACAGTAACGAGAACGTACCTTAGATCCAGTAGTATCCTCTACAGGCACAGCAAAACTTGGGCTTGTATTAGATTAAGTGGCAAGGTTTTGTAGCTAGGGATCACAAAGAGTGGTGCTGTTTGTGGTCTCAGTGGTGACTTATTTAAGAAAGGATAAGTGCTCTGTGACACATGAGAGACAGACGAGAAAAATTTGAAAGAAACAGCCCTGCAGACTCCCAGGTGTGAGGATGAGGAGGGCAGGGCACCAGAGGCAGAGGTTCCTAATTGACCCTTAGAGATCCCAGTGGAGTACCCCCACCAGCAGTTGGGTTTGGCTTGGAGGAAGCTGCAGCCTAGGCAGGGACAGGCCCTTTTCAGGGACTGCAGCTGATGGAGAGGACAAGGATGCAGTGGGCTGCCTGGATGGGTAGCTGTGTGGGACCCACGCTGGAGCAGCCCATTCCTGCAGGACTGCACTCTGAGGAGTGGACCGGTGTTGGAGCAGTTCTTGAACTGCTGCCTTCAGGGTCAGTTGGTGAAGGATGGTGTCCTGTGGGAGGAACCCCAGGGTACAGGCTGGAGCATGGAAAAAGCATGAGGAAGGAGTGGGAGAGGCTAAGCGTTACAGACCCCTGTTCCCCTGCACCACTGAGGAAAGTGAGGTCAAAAAAAAAAAAAAAATAAATCAGGATTGAAGATGAGCCTGGAGGAAGAAGGGGGGAGTGGAGGACAGGTGTTTTTAATTTTGTTTTTAGTTCTCATTATTCTGCCCTCTTATTAATGTGCAATACTTTAAATTAATCTTCTCCAAATCAAGTCTGTTTTGCCTGTGGCAGTAACTGGTGAGCAATCTCCCTATCAATCTCAGCCCATAGTGTTTTTCATTGCATTTTCTTTCCACCTTCTGCTGAGGAGGGGAAGATAGGAGAGCAGACTGGTGGTACCTGTGGTCAGCCCAAGTCACCCACCACACAGGTGCAGATACAGCCTCTTTACTGTCCAGCCACGTAGGTTCTCTGTGCTTTAGTTTTTTCCAATATGTGAGCAGGACTTCCATTTTAGAGTGGGGTCTTATTATTTAAAAGTAACTGGGATGTGGGCTGGACTAACACAGCACTGCTCTGTTCAGAAGCTCCAGCAGTTGCAGGGATGTCTGCTTACAGCTCCCAACCAGTGCTGGCCCCTGTCCCTCAGGGCTCACACTGGCTGCAGTGCTAGGGCATCTCCACTGCTATTGTGCCTGCCTAGATTAAAGCTGATCAAAACAGCTGGGAGACCTCTTCAATATTTATCATACCGTACATATAATGAAACTCTCATGTCAGTAATTGCTAGGAGGTTAAACCTTTTCAAAGATACATTTGGTGAATACTAATGCTGTGCTCTCAAAAGGAGGGGATGTTACAAGAACTGGGAAAGAGAGAGTGGGGAAAAAAAGAAAGAAAGAAAATTCTTTGTCTCCATGGACCAAGAACAAACTTTTTGGGTTGAAGGTGGCCATAAAGGGTTTTTCTTTAGGCCAGAGGACTACTGGTTCCTTCGTTAAAAACAAATAAATAAATGTGTGTTATTATTTCATGACAGTTGGTGTGCGACAGTTCAGTCCTGTGCCCTGATCCATTGTGGAGAAGCCTTGATTCGAGCTTGTATTTGAATACGTCTTGTGGGGTGGAACTCCTGAACTGATGAGTGGCTGAATTAGTATTTTTTTTTAAAGCTGATCTTAGCCTCTATGCCCTACAGATGTTTTCCTGCTCTGTGGTTCAATGTGTATGTGAACTTCAGTAGAATATGCATAGTAAGTGAGCAGTACAGCAATTCTTTTGCTTTATAGTAGTATGCCAGGTAAGTGGTTTGGGTCATCCCCTCTAGTAGATAGGAAGATGAGTGGTGGATATTTCCTGACCTTTTGTGCTGTGAGCTAACATGTCTAACATTGCCATCTTTCTCTTTGGCTTTGTTTACGAGGTATTTTTCTTTTCCTTGCAATCCTCATAGGGAAATGACAGGCAAGTTGATTGAGAAAAGCTGTCAATTACCAATCCCACTGACAATGAAGTGCCAGGTGAAGGATGCCACCAACAGGGTGGTGTGATGGGGAGTGGAGGCTGTGGGCAATCACAGCTGTTCCTCCTCAAGGTGGGATGGCATCAGGACAGTGTGATAACTGGATTTTGTTCTGCACACAAAGTGTATGAAGTACAGGTTAAGAGGCAAACTTTCTCCAGTCCGTTATGCTGCACTGTAAACTTCAGCATAGTCCAAACCCCCTGTGTTACTAAATACTTTTTGCATAGCTAAGGAAAATATCTGGCATAGACAAGAGCAAGCAGAAGACCACAGACAATTTGCATGGCAAGATAACAATTTTTTTAAATAATAAAAGTTAACTTTTATAGTTGTGTATTCAGGCAAAGGTATACCCATATGTAAAGTCATTTGCTTTTGGAAATGGTATTAACACGAAGAAGAAAAATATTTTAGCTAATTGAGAAAATAGATAATTGAGGAAATCTTTGTCAAGCTCACTGAAGAGAGATGAAATTTCTGTGCGCTTTACTTTTAAGTTAATGTTCATTTGGAACTCGTAGCTGCCTTCTAAATTTACTATGTCCTGTGAGACTTAAAAAATGAAAATAAAAATAAAAAGAGAAATCCAAGCTCTCCTCTACGTATTGAAATTACAACTGAGAATTGTGGTGTCATTAAAGAATCTCAGTCCCATTAAAATATTTAAATATTCTTGTAGGAAAAAAGAATCTTGCAACATATACTTGGAGTTTATTTTGAAGAGTTCAAGGAGAGCACTGCTGTGTGTGCAACAGCTGCCCAAAGAGCAAGTAGACCTCTGGAAAATGGGGGAAAAAAAACAGGATAGGAAGCAGTTCTGAAGATTTACTTTGTTAGGAACTCAATTTAGAAAGTATTTTTTTTTTAGCATAGGATGCTAACAAACTGTCATTCAGTTAAATCGGATGATAACAGATGTACAACTGAGAAAAGATGCACTTTGGGACATAACACGAAATTATTCCATAGCACTCAGCACAGCAAGAGGTCACCGTGGGCAACCATGTGTGTAAGATAAAAGGGGGGGTTGTTTTCCAAGCTGCTCCAGCAGTGTAGGGGAATGGAGTGAAAAGAGGATGTGTTATACTGGAAGGAAATGTAGGGAGTGTGGGCTGCTGGGTGATGTCTTGAGTTGTTCTGTTCCTTACTGCTCTGGGCCTGCTCAGTATTGCTGAGGTATCTTGTACATCCGTCACAGAATGGCCAGGGTTGGAAGGGACCCCAGGGATCATGAATCTCCAAACCCCTGCCACATGCAGGGCCACCACCCTCCCCATTCAATACCAGCCCAGGCTGCCTAGGGCCCCATCCAACCTGGCCTTGAACACCTCCACGGATGGACGGGGCATCCACAGCCTCTCTGGGCAGCTGTTCCAGCACCTCACTACTCTCTCTGTCAAGAACTTCACCCTGACATCCAACCTAAATCTCCTTTCCTGCAATTTAAAACTATTTCCCCTTGTCCTGCTGTTATCTACCCCTTTCCAAGAGTTGATTCCCCTCCTGTTTGTAGGCTCCCTTTAGGTACTGAAGGCTGCAATGAGGTCTCACCCCGCAGCCTTCTTTTCTCCAGGCTGAACAAGCCCTGCTCCCTCAGCCTGTCTTTGCAGAGGAGATGCTGCAGCCCCTGATCATCTTCGTGGCCCACCTCTGGACCCTCTCCAACAGCTCCCTTTCTTGGTGAGTCTGAATCAGACTGGGGCTTGGCATAGGCCTGTGTTTTATGTCTGCCTCCATATCGCATTCCTCCTGCTTGCTGCCTTTGCTTTAAGACAAACCTCAGCATCCAGCAGATCTGTGAGTGTCTTGCAACAGCACGTTACCTTACAGCTCCCTGCCTTGGTTGTGCCTACAGCTAGCCTTGGGTGTTATGTTGTAAGAATACCTTTGAAGTGTTTTGCAGTGCTCTATAAAAGGTATTCCATGTGTATATAAAAATGTAGATGTGTGTTTCATATGCCTTTATGAGAACTGAAATATGCTTAATGAAAAAGGAATGTCCTGGTTCTGACAGTACGTCAGCTGACAGGCAGTTGGAAGGAATGTTGCTACAGGGAATGTATTCTTTAGGTTTTATGTATGCTAACAGCTGCCAATGTACAAGAATGACTGTTATGATACCGTGAGTGCTATCAGTGTTTCAGTTGTCTTGTACTATGCTATTTCCATTTCAAACTGGAGGGAACTAGCTGGTGAGCATCTCTGCTACGGAAAGGAGGCTGGAAGATTGTGGTGCAAAAAGTGTGGCTGTCTGGTATTGCAGAATGAAAGCAACAAATGAAAGCAGGTTTTTTTTGTGTCCTGTTCCTTGTATTTCTGGCTGACCTCTAAATATTCTGAGAAATGTTTCTTGAAGTAATTTAGGGATTATCTAAATATGATATAAGAAAACTTTGCTATGAAGTGCTCAGGAAATCTTGATGTAATTAATCTGTCTGTGATTGACCTTTGTGTTCCCATGTAACGTTTTCCCTTGGTTAAAAAACCCCTGGAGAATACAGCAAAAATACACCTAAAATGGACATCTAGTCTTGCTTTTGTACCGTACTTACACTCATTTTTCTAATAGTCAATTCGATTCTGTAACAGTTTTATTACTTGAATAACAAGTAAGTGACATAAAAATTCAGGTGACTTTTAAGTCGTAAATCTTGTGATGCTAGAGAGAGAATTGGAAAGTGGGTCTATGAAGAATTGGTCATTCCCTCTTCATGGAAAGAAGCTGCATTTGTGAAGGCAGTAAAACATAACAGGTCTGTAACTAGTCTAGCTGGACAGCTTGTCCAACCGACTGTTAGGCAACTGCTTTAGTGTAATGGTAATGTAGTTCACGTTGTTTTGTCATTTGGACTGAAATGCCTGTCAGTCAAGAAAGACAAAAGACAAACCAACACACGATGGAAACACAAAATGTGACAGCAATGATTTATATGGTTTATATAGACAGAATACATGCTGCTGATCCCAGAGGAACTGTAAGAGGCACCAGCGACCCATACTGGTACGGAGTAGCTGCTTTCCTGACCTCAGCATGATGTGTTGGCAAGGTGCAAGTGTCTTTCTTAAGCATAGATTTAGAATTTAGCCAAGATTTGGAATTAAATCTGGATGTAAATATAACAACTGAATCTGAACATAGATATAAAAATTGAATCTGAACAACAGGCAGCAAACAAAGGTTAGACAGTGAGAAAAGAGGCAGAGGAGAAAGGTTGGACAGAGTTTCTTTAACATCAGAAATGCACTGTAGGTTAAAGGGAGACACAATAAAGTGTAGTTAACTCAGAGGGAGACATTTGAGAGGGAGAATTACTTGGTTTGTTGTTTTTATTACTTTTAAATTATACACTGAAAATCTCTTTCAAAAATGGTTGTGCTGTTGAGGAGGAAATACAGTATCTGAAGCTTAGCCTATGGTGACCTCTGTGAACAAACTTGAGTTGCAGCTTGAGAGGAAGAGCAGTATAATGCGATCTGGGCTGCAAGGTGATGAAACCGTGGGTTTGGACTATGGATACAAGAAATGCTTGATTTCTAATAAATAAGGCTATTTCCAATGGAAAGATGAAAAGAGAAATAGTTCCTACAGCTCAGCATATGAGGATGAAAAGAGAAGTAGGTTCTGCAGCTCTAAGATGAGTCAGGGGCTACAGGAGACTACAGGTCAATACTTGACTTTGAATTGGTGTTTGCATCATTTCAGAAGAAAATCTCTCCTATGCCTCATGTTCCCTATTTAAATGTTCCTTAAAACAGCATTTTGTATTTCTACCTGTGCTGCTGAGTTTTTAATACATCTATTTAAATGCAAATTTTGACTTTTGGTCTGTAATCATAAAAATGTTTGTCACTAAAATTTATGTCAGAAATGCAATTTCGTATAGAAGTAGCAGTGGCGTGGCAGGTCACAAATAACAGAATTATTTCTCAGTGCAGGGAAGTGCTTAGCATCATCTGAAGAGCATGATTTTTTCTGAAACTTCAACTTACTTTAATATGTGTGCTACTAATGTACTTTTAAGCTGTGCTTTAAGTGTTTGCTTTTGCACCGACTGCTCCCTTATTACCTTTTTTTCCTTTCTAACCTCTGAATTACTAGGATGGCAATCCTGACAAAGTGTCTAACCTGTGTGTTCAGGAAATGAAGGCTCTCTTCCAGCATAACGGTTTTCCTTTTCTTCACAAGCAGGCTTAATAAAAGAGACTTGACTGGATGGCAGGAAGTTTTGCCAGGGTGATATTGAATCAGCGACAGATTACTCTTTAGATGCTGCTGAGTGTGACACTTGTATTTCATTTTTTCCCCACTCACGGAAACTGCTGGCCCTCATTAGTCTGCCTGTCTGGGTTTCCATGGCCAGCAGCCCTGTGTCTGCCAGGACCACAGCTGTTGAGCAGGGCCACAGCTGCTTGTGGTGACTGAGCTCCAGCTGCAGCAGGCGAGGTCATATTTGCCAGAATTGTTTTCCTGTCCATCTCATTTTGATTGATGTGGTAGTGCTCAGTGATGAACAGATGAGTTGTTGCAGCTTCAGACCACTAGTACCTCTGGCTCATGGTTTGGCACAGCTCCTTGCTTGCAGCTCCTGGTACCACTAACCCTTGAAGTTTGCAAGTCCCCTTTTGCCACATGAGCAGGAGGAAGAACCTTACCTGCTTGTACAGAAGAACCAGCCTTTGGCCTGGTCAGTTGCAGGGGGCGTAGCAGAATGTGGGACGGGGAATCAAGAGCCCGAGATCTAACCTTAACTTCCGAGGGATGAAGATTTCAATACGTCTCAAGATACCTCTGTTTCAAAGAAACACCATACAGACACTGAGCAAACTCTGTGCTTAATTTCAGTCATCTTTATTTATTTCTTGAATTTGGTTGGTGCACGCCGTGTGTGTTGAGCAATGAGATTCCTGTGTGTTTATAAGAGAGGAAAGTCTTAGCATTAAACCACAAGTTGCTTCACTATGTTGAGATTCTGGAGAAATTTTTGTCCGCAGTTCATTTGGTGAGTTCACTGCTGTCTTACCTGCTTGCTGAGTGATCAAGGGTACTGTTTCATTGCAGTTCATCTCTTCTGATTGGTTTTGTTCTGCTGTGGTATCATCTGTTTGCTCACTGATGCTAAGGTTGAAGTGTGCTGGATCACTAAGCTAACTGTTGAAGGTTAACCAACTTTTAATGTTGAAGTGGCCTTTTATAGAAGGCACGTTAAGGTTTTGGAAGCACTGGGCGTTCCCATATTCCAAAAAGTATGACTTAAATTCAATCATGGTTCTTTGGGGGAAGTTAAGATGTTGCTCACTTTCTCTGGCACTCTCCCTCTAGGTACCTCACAACAGGCAAATAGGCATTGCTTCTTTTTATAAACCACTGCTTAGTCCCTGTTGTGTTTATTCACACACAAGGCCAACAAATGTCATCTGATTGTATCCGTGGGGTACTTTATTTTTAAAGTGCTTATGTGATTTGTATAAATTTTTATTAAAAATAATATTTATATATTCAAAAATACTACACTAGTGTTTTCCATCCAAATTCCAGTCAGTCTTTTCTTTAGCAAGTTTCTTATGCAAATTTTGTTCTGTAATCATGCATAGTGTTAAATGTATTTGAACATAAAGTTATTTTTAAACTTTATTAAGATATATGTTCCATGTGACATGTGCATGCCAAATCTCCTGTGGGAAACTATTATAAGCGTCAGCAAGCTCTTAGGTTGTTCCCCTTTATTTGTGCTACCTCTTTGTGCTTTCATCAGGGTTAGGAGGAAGTTTTTCATACAGAGGATGGTGACACACTGGAACAGGTTGCCCAAGGAGGCTGTGGATGCCCCATCCCTGGAGGCATTCGAGGCCAGGCTGGATGTGGCTCTGGGCAGCCTGGTCTGTTGGTTAGCAACCCTGCACATAGCAGGGGGTTGAAACGGGATGATCTTTGTGGTCCTTTTCAACCCAGGCCCTTCTGTGGTTCTACGATGTATATGTTGTCATCAAGCCTAATTTTCCAGATGCTGTCTTCTCCAGTACGGATGTTGAGAGTTTACATGTTCTCCAAGTCACCAACAAGCCAGCTAGGACCTGTGTCCCATAACTGGAGGTATGGGGGGCACCAGCAGCAGCCCCTTGTAACCCTTACAGCAGCATCTTGTAATGTCTAGAAGGATTTTTAGATCACACATAGTTCACCTATGCCACTTCTGCGCACCAGGTTTTTAGTACAGGTAGCCTTCCTGACCCTCTTTGTCATGTTTTGCCTTTGAAATTAGTTAAATTCTCCACTTGACAAATGAAAATTTATTAGCAGTTGTTTAGGTCATTATATATCTGATAGTGGCAGTGGGAGTGAAGAAGATGGGATAACAGCAGTTAAAGTCAATCCAAGGTCATAGCCCAGATGAAATACAGAAAAAGAGAAATCCTAGGGGGAAGATGACTATTTTTATAAGCACTTTATCCCCTTATAGTGACCTAGATACCTGTGCTGATACTGGGGAAAAGGGAAGCGTGGTATTACCAGTAGTGAGGGAAGTTATTTGTGCAGGTCTTAGGTTTCAGGGGAAGCAGAGGCCAAAATGAAATGCACTTTAAATTGGTGACATGAAAAGGGAGCTTGTATATAAAAGCTTCAAGCTTGCAGTTTTTCAAGTCTTAAAGTTATTTCCTATATATTTGATCTCATGCACTTCTTTTTAAGGAGTTCTCAGTATTTTATTGCAGAGGAGAAAGAATTGCCAAAAAGATGATTAGTGGTAAAACATCTGTCACCTGCTGGGTGAAAGGAGACAGCCAGCACGTGACAACTGAGAAGGTTTGGATGCATATTTGTGGTGCTTGGTTCTATGCTAGGACACTGTTCAATTTCAATTGTGTGAAGGCATGTGTACATATGTATAATTACTTAATGCTTAACGCAGTACAGAGGACAGGTTCCTTTAGGTAGCTGGCATGCTGGCCAGAAGGATGGGACAGATTTGGTGCGTTCCTGATGTCCACGTACTGTTGAAAAGTTAGGCTTAGTATCTGTACAGATTTAAAATAGTTTGTGAACTCCACCCAAGGGCATACCATCAGTCTGAAAGTAGCCCAAGAGAAAACTGGGGAGGCAAGGATGTTTGGTCGTAGAAGAGAAAGCAGCAAGTGGGCAGGGTAAAATCAAGCATTCTAGCTGTCTTATCCAGATAGCAGCTGTGGGAAGAGAAATGTAAGAGGTATGTAAACAAATTTAGAGTGTATATATACTAAACAGGCCATTTTGCTGTTTAAATTTTAAAATCTTTTGTTTTTCTAGATTTAATAGGCGTATGTTCTTGTCACAAGTGCTACTAAACAAAAATGATACTGTTGAAGTTAGAAGAAGTAATAAGCAAAAAGGATTAGGATAGGGTTTTGCTTAGGTTATAGGTTATAAGGGTTTAGTTTAACCAAAACTGAAAGAAATACAACCAAATATAATGAAAAATACTACAGCAAGCAAATTCTATTTAGCTTTCAGTAATTGTGGTAACTGTATGAAATGTATACTTGGCTTCTATTTTTTGAGGGTAGCTAAGATTATGGTTTAGAAACTTGAATTTCCTTCTGTTCACAAGTACATGAGGACACATTTGTGAAATCACTGTAGAATGAGCAGTTGTGCCTTCCCTGTCTGAACTTTTTCATTTGTCATGGAATTGTGAAGGGCTCATAGCAGCTCATCATAGTAAGGTAATTCTGAAAACAAAAGCGATCTCTTTCCTTTCTGTATTCAATGATTGGGTTTGAACATTGTATTTTAAAAAGTGTAATTTTGAAGGTGCTAATTTTATGGATGCTTGTATTTGATTCACCACCCGAGTTCATCTGAATATTCATATTTCTTCTGTGTTGTTGCATGCCATTCGTTTCCCTTCCTCATAACCATACACAGAAAGGTTGAGAGAAGTTTAAGCCGTGTGTTTACCCTCCAACAAGTATAATATAGTGACGAATGGGTGCAAGATGCATGTCCTGAATCAGAAAGCCTCGAGTCAGCAGTGCATCTTTAATCTTTTGGAAGGTAAGCTTGCAAGTTAATTGCTGGATTTCATAGATTGTAGGAGTACATCAATGTAATTGATTTTTGACACACTGAGAGAGCAGTAAACATACTCAGTTTTGAATTTTAACAAGTGTCATACCTGATAATTTATCTGCTTTGGAATTAGGAGGTCTAGAGCTGGCTCCTAGGTAATCCACACTCATCCACACACATTAGTACACTGTTATCTGCATAATTCTGTGACATCAGTGACTGGGTGATTCGCTCAATTTTAAATTAGATAAATAATGCATAAATGTGCTGTGTTTAATGAAAATTGCAAGTAAAAGCAGAAGGGCGAAAGATATCTTCTTTTGATGTCTTGGAATTTGTTCCATTGATTCTCGATCATTTTAGCTAAAATTCTTGTGATGGTAATAGTAGTAGACCTCACTGATATTCCAGGTGTGATATGCAACTTGTTCTATTTGTAGAGGTAGGTATTTTGAGTCTGACAACTGTCACTTTGCGTTGTGCTTGGATCTCAGCATGAACTTCTCAGTAGTACGCCCTTCTGGTGATGCAGTTCACAGCCCCCAGCACACGCATTTCACAGGCATGTGTTCCTTATGCAGTCATCGTGCACCCTGCTTCTATTGTAGGATGCAAAAGTGTTAACCACATGTATTAGCTTAGCTTAGGTGTATAGTAGCCAAATGATGAATATACTTCATATAAAAAATGCACCAAGAATATTTTTAATTTGCAGTTAGAATTGTTGCTCACTGTCTGGTCTAGCATGTAATGCATTGCAGACTAGTGTTTGTACTTGGAATGGTAGAGGCTTTTAAAGTCATTCTGTTGTAGCCAGTATCTGACAAACCAGTATGAAGCGCTGTTTCAGGAAGTTCTGTCTGCATTTTTCATCTATCCTAGATTTCGTAAAGTTGCTGCTTTTGTCTTAAGCTTAAAACTCTGAGAGAGGAAAGGAGAACAAGTAGCTGTAGCTCTCTGAATAAAGATACAGAATCAGTTCTGCCTGATATAGTGCTGATCTTTGTAGGGAGAGTGTTTGGAACAGATGTAGTTGATAAGGCTGCTGGAATCAGTATTTCTCCTATACGAATCTAATGCTGGCAGTGGCAGTACTGCAGGAGGCTTAAACAAAGTCAGGGCCACAGTGTTCTGTCTGCTTATCCAGGAGGCAGCTGCTGCATCTCTTGCTGTCATTTGTTCAGGAAGCACAGACCATCCTACAGCATCTGCAGGTGCCATCTTCCTATAACCTCTGCTCTCTGCTGGAGCTGCATCATGAAAGTAGAGGAAGATTTCTGTAGAAAGACACTGTTGTTTTGTTGGGCTTTTTGTCTCTTCTATCCTTAAACTGAAGCACTGTGTTTAAAGGAGTCACATTTCTTCAAATCAAAATTTGTTACTCATCTTGGAACTGCTAATTATGCTTGGGGAATTAATCCATCTTTGAATCAGATAATTATCACAAGAATGACTCGGTGAACTCCCTGGGAATATGGATACTCGTTGGCGTTGATATTTGTGAGTTAGATAAAGGAGCAATCTGAAGAGGGAATAATGAATTAGCAGGAAGTCAAAGAAGTTGGAGGAGCATAACTGGTGCCTGTGCCCGTGATTGTTGCAGTTTTCTGACACTTTAAGTGGTTTGCAAGTCTTCTCTTATTAGAGCTAATGTGAGACAATCAGTCACCAAAGCATAGCAATGCGGTGTCTGTTAGAAATGCTGCTGATAATTGATGTGCAGAAGCAGAACTTACAAATGAAATTAGCTCCCCAAAGTTAAAGCATGGTGGTGATTGAAGCAGTAATGATAGGGTTCACGCAAGTACATTTGCCATCTATCTGAATGTATAATTACTGACAGAGCTATTTCGTTAACATATTGTTATGCTTATTTGTGTCATTGTTATAATGTCCCCTTAGATATCCGCAAATTATATTTGCTTGTACTCTGTTCTGATCCTTCCGACCGCCTGTGCCCACTTCTTTGGAGTTCACTTGTGCAAACATTTGATTTCTAACTTGAAGAGCATCTTCAGAGGAAATAGAGCTGGTTAGGGTAGAGTAGGTTTTCTCATAGACAAAGGATGTACTGTGTTTCAGCAGAAAAGCACAATATTGCCTTTTTCATTCAAAATGAAAGAAGTTGTCTTTTACCTACAAATGAAAATAGGAAGCAATACAGCGTTGTGTGATACTTGGAATTCAAAATGAAGAGTCCCACCTCGCGATTGATTTGGTGATACATCTAGCTGAAGTTGGGAGACTTTTAAAACTCGTCGGGGAAAGTAATGAAGGAGTAATAGTTTGAAGATTCTGTGATAATCTAAAAATACATTGATAGAAGAAATTTAGGCAAATTGGTTCTGGGAAAGACAAGAAAATCCAATAGCTGTTTCCTGAATCTTCTGAAATATGACTTCATTTTCTCATTTTGTGATTTTTGTTGTTGTTTGTGTCTTACTACTGGATGTAGAAATGTTAAAGGCCTGTAGGACAGAAGGTTTTCCGCAACAAGTTTTCAACATTAATAAATTTAAAAAAAAAAAAAAAAAAAAAAAAAAAGCAGGAAAGAAATCTCCAAGACTTTGTTTTAGGAAGGTAGGCGTCCCTGTGCTTTTATACCAGAACAACATGCTTTTATACCAGAACAGTGTACTTTTATACCAGACCAAATGTACTTTTCAGTAAAGTAGTGCTAGAACTGTTTGAATTATCTGATATGCTTTAAACATAGGTAAGTGTATACATTTATTCTCTTTTCTTGTTTCCTTTTCTTCTTTTTAAGACCAATTGCTTTGTACTAGGGATCTACATTGAGATCTGAAAAGGGAAAGCTTATATTTGTGTTTCCCATTACCAGAGGCATTTTTTTCCCCAAAAATTTCATTAAAAAGGAGGGAAAAAATAGCAGTGAATTGAATGAGTCAATGTGTATAAATTCCTAGGCATGCTTGTTTTTAGCTACTCATCCAACTCTAAACACTGACTTAATTTCATATCTCAGAACTGAAACAGGCTTAAAATTAGCTTATAACTCAATTCCTTTCCAACTAGAAATTAAAATAACAAAAAAATTTCAAAATATTACCATGTTTCCATCTCTTTTATGTGTCCCACGAAGCTTCCAATGACATCTCAGCTTACAGCACATTCTTTTGAATGAGTTCTGAAGGCAGCCATTGCCGACAGCAGTTATGATGAGGGGAACACGAGGAGGCAATACAAAACTGAAATGCATGTTAAGTGTTACACCCTATTATACAGGAGAAATGAATGTGGAAATGTATATTACAAGTGATTTGCAGTCTGTTTTGTGGTCTACCTTGCAGTTGTGTGTAGATAGATATCTCCATACATATCATCTTTATAAATCTATTTACACAAACCAGTATTTCTGTCTGTATATGAGATGTTGACTCCTGGGAGAATATTTCAGAAGAGGCAGGATCTGTTTGGTTTTAGTTGCTTCGTTGCGTGCAATTTATTCGTTTAGCGCTTTATGTTTAATTAGTAATGCCATTTAATACCTGGCTTTTTTTAAAAGCCATTACTCATATCCAGTTCTGCCTTTCTGTCTCTAGAGATGCGCTCTGTGCAAATTAAGAGAAATAGGATTTTTGGAGGTTGCCTCAGTGTTCTGATAGCAGAGATCTGTCAGGCAGGGATTCTGGAAGAATGCTGTCTGTGTTCCCTCATAATGGTGTCTTTACTCTGATGTAACCAGGGTCTGCAGTCTCAGAGACCTTTCTGTGAACTTTTCAGAATACCAAAGGATTTCCTTTCACATTTCTTTCTGTGGGATCTTTGACCTCTTATGACAAATGCAGAGAAGCCAAAGTGTTGAGCTGAAGCCCGACATTTAAGGGGATGTTCAGGAACTGGCAGTTAGGGAAGTGTCCCCATCCATGCAGAATGCTGAAACTGAGGGACTCTTTGTAATTTGACTTCTCTGTTCTGTTTGCTTGCTTTAAGGACTCTATAAACAATCTTTTTAACACGGTTCTGAACCTAGTTTAAAAAAAACAACCTAACAGCAGTAGTTTCTCTCCTTGCAACAAGCAAACAATTTCAGATCTGTAGGTTTCATCCTCTGCTGCTTTTTAATAGTATTGCTCTTTCAATATCACTTCTTTTCTAACAAGATCATACCCTGCTCCCTCAGGCCATGTTAAAAAGGTCAGTCACTGAATGGTATTTTAATTTAAATAAAGAGTGAAAGACAAACTGTTTTTGCCGGACTACTAAAAGATCACCTGTTTAAATCTTCCTTTTAATGTCTCTTTATCTTTTTTTTTTTTTTTTTTGAGGCTTTTTCTATGACCTTCAAATAATTTAAACACAGGTTTTTTTTATTCATTATTCACGCCATTAAATAGTGATACGTGTTTCTTTTTGCAGTTTATTTCTCTATTGCATATTTTTAGTTTGGTTCAGTGATGGTTTATACTGACATATTACAGAAGAGTGCCAACTTTGAGAAGTGGGGAGGAAATCTGTACGTATTTGAATTGCCTTAGCAACATTCTTTAAGATGAAGTGGGAAAGGAAAGAGCTCAAACCCAGGGCCTCTTCCCATGCAGTCCCTGGACACAGCACTGATCCCACACTGCTTGGGCACTGGTGATCGCTGGGGCTGCCCTGCAGTTCTGAAGCTCTTCAGCTTTGCCATAACTGTGGCCGTTCCACTGGCACGCTTACCCAGCTCTACATCATTGTCTTGACTTTTCATTTTTTTTCCTCGCTTAGTAATTGAGTTTCATGACTTCATGCAAAAGATGGGATGAACTCCAGATAGTTACATTATTACAGATTGGCCGCAGTGATGCTGTGGTTTGTGGAGACTTGATATACTGCAGAAAAGCACTGAAAACTGATAACATTGAATAAAGGGAATAAATTAAGCCCTTAAAATGATGTATTTTCATGGCCAGGGTCCAGCTTTTGAACCTCTCCTCAAACTAATGAGCTGGTATCTCACTTGTTGTTCCTAAATAAAGATCACACCCTTTGAAGCAGTGTCAAGGTACAGAGATGCTCATTACTGCAAAAGACATGCACCATTATTCTGTTTTGCCTGTCAACGTTCAATTACTTTGGTAATATAAATTACTTAGAGACCTTTCTCCAGTTGATTCAGTGGTCTTAAATATGTTCATGAGTGGTTTCACTCATTTTCATTTTCATGAGAAAATCCAGTATTTTTTTACCTGTTCTTTCCAGAGTTGTTGTCTGATGATCATCTGAAGTACAAATGAATTTAAAATTTTAAGGACACTGCAGTGTAATGAATAGGTTGGGTTGGGTTGGAAGGGATCTCGTTCCGACCCCCCTCCTAGAGGCTGGGGGCTGTGATCAACCTCGGCCATCCAGCCTGGCCTTGAGTGCCTCCCGCCTGCTGCCCACCCGGAGCAACACCCAGTAACAGGAAACGTGGGGTAGTGAGAGTTCTGAGTGTTAACGTGCCACAAGCTCCCTGTGCTGTTTCTGGCCCTTGATAACAGTATTTGAAGTCAAAGCATCAGGTTATTTTCCTGTCCTAAGGCGCACTTCAAGTAACTTTTTGTACAGCAGAAACCAGCCCAATAAACAGTATTATCAATTTCATTGACTTTCCACAGTAACCCCAAGAAATGGATTCTCTCCAAAGGGCTGTTCAGTTCACATCCCATTTCCCAAATCACCAGCATCACCCCTGCCTAGCAGCTGGTTACCTGTACAAATTAATGGACTCCATGGCTATATATTTCATCAATGGAATCCATGTGTTTTACACCTGGATGTATGAAATTATTTCTCCTTGCATTGCTCTTGGGGAAGAGTTATTGTACCAAAGCTCGACTGGAATAAGATGATTTTTTCCCTGAAGATATAAGTCAATTTCTTTTTTTTTTTTTTTTTCTTTCCCACCCCCCATCTTTCTTTCCCAGTCTGTTTTTACAGCTTTGAAGGAGGGTTCCAATTTATGTCAAGGTTAGATTTTTATACTGTTTCTTGAAACACTGCATCCTGTTAGGCAGTAATTTTAACAACAGTAATAAAGCAACGATTTTATAGTGTGTCATTATCAGTTCTGTTTGGCAAACTGCTGTCTTGCTATTACAACAGATAGACTGGGTGTCTTGGGCTGTTTGGCTGTTTGTATGGACTGGCTGGGTTATTATATTGCATTTTTTTTGTTTGTTACTTGCCTTGGAGATTGTGGGTATTACGCTGATGAACAGTTCTGTTGTTCCCATATTCTTCATTATTAACACTTTAACTGTGAGGTATTGGTAGATATAGGCTAGATAAATTTTATGTCAAACTTTATGTGAAATATATCTGAGGATTGTTGATTGGTGGAAAAATAAGAAAGGAGCCATGGTGCTGTATGTTACGCATTTAGAGTTTATTTTTGCTTTGGCAGTGTAATAGCGACCATTTCTGGTGTTGCTAAATGATATCATACACATTTTTCCAGTTTAAACACAAATGGTATTTATGGAAAGCTGAAGATCAAAAATATCTCTATGTTCTTCAGAGAAATAAGACTTTCTTTTTTTTCCCAGGAAACCAGAAGTGATAATCTGGAGCTTGTAAAGGGGATCATTTAAATTCACTCTTCACAGAATTTTTGTGAATTAATTGATGAGCTGATCTTTCTCACTAGACCAAAAAAAAAAAAAAAAAGGATTATGCTAAGATAACTTCTTTGTTTTTCCAAGACTTTAAGCTTTTTGTTTGATAAATTATAGGACTTGAGATTTGCAGCACAGAATTTCAGATCTGGAGTCATTTTGCATCTCATTGATGGTACGCTGATTTGCTTTATTGTGTTTGACAAGCAGAGCTCTCTCCCTGGCAGAGCAGCCATGTGGCATGGATCCACAGACCTCATGTAAAACTGTAATTTGTTAACTGTTTGGATTTTGCCTCAGAAATGGGATTGCACTCTGCTACTGATCTTCAGTATGTATGTTGTTATTAAATAATATTGTAGTGGGTTTTTTTTTTAAACTTTGAAGCAGCTATTTGAAAGTGTTTCTCTATCACCAGAGCTCAGTGTTGTGCTCTGTGGCAGCACTGAATCCCAGCAATGTTAAACTCTGTGCAGTGAGACAGGCCTGTGTTTCTGAGTGCCAGCTAATTCAATTTGGGCAGATCTAAACACATATGACCAGCTCTTCAACTAATTTTACCTGTACCAACGTCACCTTGCAGGACATAAGAAGATGAGGTTTAAGTGACTAATTTTTACTTCTTGTGGTGTTTGAGTGCATGCAGATGGACTCAAAATATAACGTCCTCATGGCACCTCAATGTACCTTTGTACTCAATTAATGAAGGAGTCATTCTGCTGCAAATTCTTATGTGCTTTTATTTATTGTTCTGAATATATATGTAATTACTTAGAAGCGTGTAATGTACTGTACCCTAAGGTCATAGGCTCACCAACTTCCCATTTCTTCCCACAAGAACAACTTTCTTTCAACTTAGATGGAAACAATCTGTAGCATTCTTTTTGGCCCTAGATGTTTTATTTAAAGAATATATTTCATGTGATCCTTTGCACCTACAGAGGATTTTGTTCCCTGGACAAACTCAAACAAACAACACGTGGGTATAGAACCTAGTATTTTCCTAGCAGGAAGCTAAAGTTTGCTCACCTCCTCTTACAGACCCCAAATGCTTAAGAAAACCAAGCAGGTGAATGAGCTGCAGCTGTAGTCACTGGGGGTCAGCACTTTATCTCCAGCTGGGAAATTCTTTCCCCATTTCAAAGCAGCTTTGCTCTAGAGACCTGGCCATTTCATGCTGCAAATAACTGCTGTGTCTACTGAGCAGAAATCAGAAGACTGCTCAATTTTTTTTTTTTCCTCACAGTTTCTGCCTGCATTGCAAACCTGTTCTCAAAGTAGGGCCTGGTTCTTGATTTTTGTTTTGAGACCCATACTGAAAGGGGTTATTAAGTAAGCCATTTCAGACACCCCCCCCATCACTCCTCCCTCTGTGGTTCCATTGGCACGTCCTCAAAGGCAGGAGGAGGATGTCCAAGTCTATCAATATTAGAAGGTATTTCTTAGTGCAGAAGAGGATTTGGTAAATTGGTTAACCTACTCGTATCATAAGTTATTCATAAGAGTAGATTATGCTGATAAAACCCTCCTTCATTCCTGCTTCTGCTTCTGTTGTTTTTGTTTTTTTTTCCAACTGTATAAACATAAACAGATACATAAAATGAAAAATTCATTGGTGATTTGAAATTTAGAAGACTTCAGAAAATGAGAGCTATATTGGAGAATATGTAGGTTTATGAATAAATTAGTGCAGAGTGATCACATCTAACAGAATCGCATCCCTTTGAAAAGAACATGCTACCTACATACAAATTCCCACTGTAAAGTTTGGCTCAGCAAGTTACTTGAGCATGATTTTGATGTTACCTGAATATTGCCACCAAAAAAGCCTTAAAATTTGTAGTTATAGCATGTACTGAAAATAAAACTCAAAGAAATGGCATTAAGTGCTAATATTGTGTTTATCATTTCATAATCTCTCTTATATGACATTTAATTCCCTGTTAATTGCAGATGTGGAAATCCATATTAGCTTTTATACACGTGATACAAGCTTGACCCAATATGGATTTCTTCCTTTGTGCTGAACTTGGATTTTCTCCACCCTGCTGTTCATTCCTCTTTGTTTGCAGTTGTGATTGTGAAGTGATTTGCCTTCTTCACAGCTGACGGTGCTGTTTACATGCACTTCTGGACGGTAAATGTTTTCCTAGCACTTGCTCTTTTTTTTTTCTGTACCAGCTATCAGCTTTGCAGTTCCATTTATTTTCATCACGATGCTAAGAAAAATGGCAAGTGTCTGTAAAGTGTCTCTTCTCCATTTTATAAAACAGTAATGGTGATAATGGTGAGGTTAGGGCTTCTCTTACATGTGGCTTATGTCAGACTTAAAATTCCTGTGTTGCTTTTGTTTAGCACCTGACACTGGCCACTTCTCAACTGAGCACAGCAGGTTTTGACTAGATAAGCCATCTTCTGTTCTTCACTGATAGTGCAAGATGAACTATATTGCTAGTTGTCTTACTGCTGCAATTAACTTCAATAGTTTCTGAGAAAAAAAGAAACACATTTAACAAGATCTAAAATAGAGTTACTCTGTTTACTTGAAGCATTGAGAGGCAGTATTCAGATCTGTGAATACCACAGGTACCTTTGTTGGTGTATTAATGAAGTACTGTGGGAATGTAGCAGTTTTAATCAAGTACTTTACTGGAGAAATTTTGAGTATTTTATGTTTATTATACTCCCTTTGTTCTGAGCAAATGAAAAATAAAGCAGGAGATTGATTTTATTTATATTATAGAGTGAAAGATGAATTTACCAGAATACCCATTACAACATGAAATGATAAATGATAAAACACATTTTTTAATGAGAAATAAAAATGTCATGACATCACCAAAATATATTGCAGAACAGGCAGAGAAACAGTTCTTGCCCAGCATACTGATAAGCAGTGCTTCTTTGCTTGTTCTCCTTTGGGAATGGAGGATGCATTTTTTTCTTTGTCATACACACGCATACATATATACGTATATATATATACATAGGGAGAGAGAGAGAGAGAGCATAAGATACATAACACGAAATAAGTTTTCTCATCAGGGATCTTTGGGAACTACGTACCGGGCTGTGAGCTGTTGATATTTGTTCATTAGAACTTTATGGTCTGATGACCTTTTTCCCATAAAGCGCTGTATTTTTGTATCTGCTTTGCATGACAGATTGCTCAGCGTATTTCATGTACGGAAGGGCGGCTCTGCGTGCCACAGAAGTGTTGTTTAGCACTTGTAGATGTAAGCAGGACTTGTTTGAAAATGTTGCTATGCTCTCTAGTGGATAATTTGGTTATAAGGGTCTAAGAAAGTAGTGTCATCAACAGTTGTAAATTTAGTTTCGTTTAACCGAAAGACCTCAAGTAAGGGAATTAAGAGTTATTAAAAGCTGAAGCTTAGGAGTGTATCTGTATGGAACAGCTCTCAGATTATGATACACACACTCAATTTTTGCTGTACTTAGGGTGTCCACATTCTTCAGCTGCTTTTTTTTTAATAGACTCCAATATTCACCGGTACAGGCAGTGAGAGTATTTTGTCCTCAACTTAGCTCAGCAGATGAGTGATGTCTGCAATGCCCACCCCCACCCCCCTTCTGTAAGGGGCTGTAAGGCAGCCTCATTTTCTGTAAGCTGTTTAAAAAACAAACAAACAAACAAAAAAACCAGTTTACTCCATCTTGGCTAACACAATCCCCAAAATGGTTTTATTTGCCAAGCTGAGTGGTGCGGTTGACAAGGTGGAAGGAAGGGATGCCATTCTGAGGGACCTCAACAGGCTGGAAAGGTGTGCCCAGGTGAACCTATTGAGGCTCAACACAGTAAAGTGTGAGGTTTGGCACTTGGGCCGGAGGAATCCCAGGCATCCATACAGACTGGAAGGAATGGTCCTTGAGAGCAGCCCTGCAGAGAAGGACCTGGGGATCTTGATGGATGAGAAGCTGGACATGAGCCAGCAGTGTGCTATTGTAGCTCGGAAAGCAAATGGGATCCTGGGCTCCATCAGCAGAGGGATGGCCAGCAGGGACAGGGAGGCGATTGTCCCCCTCTACTCTGCTCTTGTGAGGCTCCATCTGCAGTACTGTGTCCAGGTCTGGAGCCCCCAGGACAAGAAAGGCAGGGAGCTGTTGGAGAGGGTCCAGAGGAGCCACAAAGATGATCAGGGGCTGCAGCACCTCCACTACAAAGACAGGCTGAGGGAGCTGGGCTTCTTCAGCCTAGACAAAAGAAGGCTGCAGGGTGACCTCATTGCAGCCTGCAGTACCTAAAGGGAGCCTACAAACAGGAGGGGAGTCAACTCTTGGAAAGGGGTAGATAACAGCAAGACAAGGGGAAATGGTTTGAAGTTGAGGGAGGGCAGATTTAGGTTGGATGTCAGGGGAAGCTCTTTACAGAGGGAGCGGTAAAGTGCTGGAACAGCTGCCCAGAGAGCTTGCAGATGCCCCGTCCATCCCTGGAGGTGTTTAAGGCCAGGTTGGATGGAGCCCTGGGCAGCCTGGGCTGGTATCAAATGTGGAGGTTGGTGGCCCTGCATGAGGCAGGGGTTTGGAGTTTCATGATCCTGGAGGTCCCTTCCAACCCTGGCCATTCTGTGATTTGTTTGTTTTCCAGTGAAGAGCTGTGATGAGTTTAGTGAGGTGCTTTGGAATTTGCTTTCATAGTCCAAAGGAAGTCATGTTAAGTGCAATACAAGATTCTCAAGTACTGAGTAAAATCTAAGGTTGTATACTTTGCATCTTTTAATATTCACAATTTAATCAGCTTCTTCTCCAAAATCATCTTGTTGTGATAGTATTTCTACTTCTATCGTTTGTTTAATGGGATTCTTTTATTGAAATCAGTGACCTTGGCTCTGATCTCTACTTTTCATTATTCTGTAGTGCGAACAGTTCTGATGAGATGCAGAGACGGGCACAATAATCACTTTGTTGGCATTTCTATCTTTACTCTCAGTGAAACCTGAGCCATGATAGTTACTCTTTTTTCAATCCAGTGGATTGCATGGAGCAGTGTTTGCTAGGGAGTCTGACCACTGTAGCTGTGCCTTTTTGTACTTTTATTCTGTTTGTGATTCAAAGTGAACCTGTGTTTGGTTCTTGTCACTTCATTTTTATTTCCTCAGTCTGTTCAGATCTCTGTTCCCTGGCCTACTTGTTCCAATCTCTAAGCCATTCTTTTCCAGCCTTTTCATTGTGAACATGACTACTTTAATAGGGATATCATGCAGGTTTCTCGGATAGTTTAGTGGCAATTTACAATGTGATTTACAATTTAATTCCTTTTCTTGGCCTGACAGTGATTCTGGATTGAAGGCACATCGTTTTTGCTCATTTGAGTCAATTCCAGAGGCATTAAATAAGCATTTTATTATTTTAAGATTTAAATGCTACAATTGGCACAAGGAAAAATGGTTTTCCCAGGAAAACTTCATTGCCAGTGCTCTGGTATTGCTACCTGGTAAATTGGTTCTGTAAGAGCTGTGTGTAGAAATGCCATGGATGGTGAATGAGGGTATTTTATAATGACCAGGTAATTGAAGAAGACTTCAGCAAAGCAGTTTCCTGTTCCATTTTGCAAGACTTGATTTCTTGTATTTGGTACCCCACTTCTTGTTGCCAAGTTCCCAACTGAAAGGCTGTCATAACTTTTCCTCTTATTTCAATGGATGTTCTCATGGAATTCCAAAATTCTTCTCTCTGTTGGTGCTGCTTTTGCTTACAGGTGGAGGGGTAGTAAGTTCAGATGCTATTGGGTTGTGCCCATGCAGATGATACAGTATCTGCTTGGATATGGTACAAATTACCCATTTTTGTCTAACAGTATTGGTCTGGACCAGTATATGCTATATGAATTCAATGGAAGACTTAATTATTCTACAGCTTTCAGATTCTAAATCTGGAGAAGCTTTAGTTTCTGTTCATATACATGCCTGCCACTCCATGTTCCAGGTGGTTCAGTCATAACTGTCCAGATATCTTTTTTCCCTCTTTCTGTTCTGCAGATACATATGCAGAAGGAAATAGAATAAGAAATAGGAAAGATGATCTAATTTAGGAATTTATGGCATTCTTCTTTTCCTTACTTTTGGCAGTTAACTTCTGGCATTTAACCAAATTGGCATTTGGCTTTTGGCAATAGATAAAATTTAATTTAGTTTCAGTTTTATGCCAAATTTCAAGGTAATGATGAGTTGCAATTATATCCATGTTGCTCTGTGCTTTCACAATAACAGCATTATTTATGTGTTTTCTGTAAATGCTGCATAACTTGATGGGCTAGACAACAAAGTTGGAACAGTTTATTTGCTTGGGTTGATGTGTAGTTTTGGCAAATGTAAACAAACACAGATACAGAAGATTATTTTCTCTGGAATATTGATAAGCCTTCTAAGGATGCACATGGAATGACCATCTAAAAAAATGTCAGTGTGGATATGTTTAGTAATCCACGCAGTTGGTGCATTTGTGCAGTGAAGACATTTGTGTCATGAAGAAATGTGTGCGTTACAACTGCAAGAACAAAACTACCAGGACAGGGATGATGGGGTGGTCAACTCTCTTCTCTGGATACGTACATTAGAAAAAGTAAATGAATCTGTAAGTGGGGTGTGCTGCTCTCGAAAACATTCCACTCTGACCACAGGTTTAATTAGGGCAATCATTCAAAGCCATAGTTCTTAGCACAGTACCAAAAAAAGACTTAATGATGTGTGATGACTCGCAAGCATACAGGAAATTGTCTTATTTGTTTGTAAATTAAGCCTTACTCTTCCCATCTTATTAAAAGATGATGTAACCTTGTTCTCAAAGCATTGGTAGTCAGCCTTCCAACCTGTTTCTAAATAGCACATCAAAAGAAATTCGGTAAAATATATTATTGGCAGTTGTTTTTGGCATTGCAATTCAAATAAGTTTCTGTCACTTTTTTATTTTCCAAATAATCATAATCAACATGTGCTGTGCTTGCTTCTCTATTAAGGATGTTAAATATGTTTGTATAGAAATATATGTGTAACATTTATTCAGTGCAACAGATGTTCAGGAGAGAGAAGTAATTTGTGCTGCATATTATGTTACACAGAATGGTAACCATTTTCTTCTCTCTCCCCAGTTTGTTCCTGATGCAACATTAACTCAAGACTAGCAGTAGGCTTCTGAGAAATGTGTTCTTCGTTGCTTAGTTTTTCCAACACCAGTTTTCATCCCACTTTTCTTCCTTAGTGCTCTGTTTTTCTCATTTTGCATGTGCTGTGTTAGGGCCTAAGGGCACTGAAGGCTGTCTGAAGTCATTGCTTATCCATTAAGATATTCACGCCTTAAAATGTTAGGAGTTATCTATGTCTGCCACAGTTTTTTTTTCTATCCAAATCAATCCTTTTTATTGAAGCGCTATGGTACCATCTTTTCTCTCAGGAGAAGGGGAAATGGTTTTAAGTTGAGGGAGGGAAGATTGAGGTTGGATGTCAGGGGGGAAGTTCTTGACAGAGAGAGTGGTGAGGTGCTGGAACAGCTGCCCAGAGAGGCTGTGGATGCCCCGTCCATCCCTGGAGGTGTTCAAGGCCGGGTTGGATGGGACCCTGGGCAGCCTGGGCTGGTACTGAATGTGGAGGTTGGTGGCCCTGCATGTGGCAGGGGGTTGGAGATTCGTGATCCTTGAGGTCCCTTCCAACCCTGGCCATTCTGTGATTCTCTTTGGCTAACAGCTGGTACTGGCTCAGGTAAAAATAGGTCTTTTATGGAAAATCAGAGAAAAGTATTGCAGGGAATGAGTTTTTTAATTACGGTAAAAATCAAGTTTCTACAAACTGCTGTATGTTCTGTATCTGTTAGACATAGCAAATAGTGGACAGTAGATCTGCATCTTAATGTTTGAGTTTGTGGCAAGAAGTGAATGCTGCTATTTTTTTATTCCTGGTCTGACATGGAAATTGTTATCAGTAACAGAAACCAGGATCTTCAACCCAATTGTGAAGAAGTAGTCCTGTATCACTCCTTTTCAGGGGTGTCGTTCATGCATGCATGCTGGAGATCCAGGCTGTTGGGGCAGGTAGGGAAAAGAGCAGATTATCCTGCAGTCGGACCCCAACATCCCAGGGCAGCAGCAGAAAGTGAATCAGAAGTGATGGAGTAACGGTGCAGTGTACCTCTTTTAAAAGCCCCAGCAAATTTATGTTTGGGAACCTTTCTGTGATTTTTTAATATATAAATATCATGCACATATATATAGATATATATTAAAGGATGTCCTCCTAAAGCTCTTTGTTTGTTAGTTCCTTCCAACTTTTCACTCGCATGAGATATGATGCACTTAACCTTTGAGCAATAGTTTACTGCAACACGAAATAAAGTTGGCTTGCGGTTTTATTACTGTAATTTTCATTCAACATTTTATATCCACATCTCAGCATTATTTAGCTGAAGTCAAGGTGGGGTGCATTTCCCTGACTTCTGAATTTTCACTGCTTTCCTTCTCTGCTGTTCCAAACTTGTGAGCCATTTTGTTTTCTGGGTAAAATGAGGACTTAATCTAAAATACTGTAGTGACATTTTTATCATTTAAATACTAGGATTGGGAGCTTTGTTGGAAAGAATTGAAGGGAGGAAAGGTCATCATGAAATTGTGAACCTCAGAACAACACAGACTTTGGTGGGAACATCTGTAAAATCAGGAGGGGAAAAGGGTGATGCTAGAATGAAATAATGGTGCTGACTTTTCACCTGGTTGAAAGAAGTCTGAAATCACTGGAACAGCATTTGCTGCAGAAGTTAGTGTTTAGAACAGAGACATGATCCTAATGCCTGTGTTTGAGTATAGCATGCTAGGAATTTAATCATTCACATGTATTTATAGGAATTTATCACAGGAAAGGAATTGAGGTTTTGCTTCAGGATTGTATTCTGGGTCTCATAGTAAATTTACTTAAAACGAAATGTATCCCATTAATGTTGAGCTCATATCTGTCATTCTTGTAGAAGAATGCTATTTGAAAATAAAAACTAAACAAACAACAAGGTTATCAGCAGCACAATGCTGAGCTTCAGTGGTAATTTAAAAAATTGAGAGGCCTTTATTTTATATTGCAAAAAAGAAAAACATTTTTTGCTCTGTGAGCTATTAGTTATCTCACTGTGTGCAGTAATGGCATACGTATGTTGCCTTGGTTTGTTGCCATGTACATACAGAGGGGCTGGATGGAGTCAGTGCAGTCACCAAACTTTATCTTACTATATGGTTCAGCAAAAAAGTAAATATTGACATTGGCAGTAGCAAGAAAAATCTCCCTTAATGGGGACGTGATTTACTTCAGAGTTTTGTGTCTGTCAGAACAAGAAAGATTTCACCATCTTGGGGGCCTAGGCTTTTCCAGAAGCTTTTTGTGTTATTTTGCACATTAAGATCATGCTGTATGTAAGTTTGGCCACGGCTGTTACACACATCATATAAAAAAAATAAATTTGGCTCAAAAGCTCATTAGGTGACTTAAGCGTTGCTGTATTTGGATAAAATTTAACTCCCTTTTAGAATGATTTCTCTGAAAACTTTTTCAATGTGCAAAAAAAAAAAAAAGTAATTATGTAAGTTTTGGGGGTAATTTTATGTATATTGTAGTTATTCAGTACATTTAATTATGCTTTGTCATTAAGTGTTTACAGTGATTATCACTTGAGGAGAGAGGGAGGAGAAAGGGAGGGCAAACGGAGCTGAATCTGGAGTAAAACCAAGGGAAATTAGAGATTCACCAGTGAATCTTTGCAGACTTTATGCAAATCCAGTGGGTATTTTGTAGAAGTGTTAATGAGTGTCACATCCTGATTGCTGCAGACTTTCCCTTACACTTCCAGCCATACCAAATCCAATTGAAACAGCTAAAATTAACAACAGAAGTCCACAACAGTTTGTCAGAAAAATGTGTGAAACTTGTTTTTAGCTCATCTTACCCTAATTATCCTTGGAAGTACTGTATATAGATGTTGCTTTAAAATGTCCTATGTAGACTCCATCCTAATGGAAGATGAAGTTTACCTTGATCCCCTTAAATCCAATTAAGAACCATTAGGTGTTGTTTTGTCTCTCACTACAGGCAAATCTATGTGAGCTGACTGCCCTGCCACTGCCTCCTACTAGAAATCTGCTTCTTTCCCAGCAGCTCCTATGAGCAACCCATTTTGCCATGGCATACATTGGTCCTTTTGCCCTGCATGATCTGTGGCCTGTCTTGTATAAAATGACTCCAGACTTCTTGATATATTTGCTCTCAAAAATTATCAAGAAGGCGAAGTAGAAAGTAAAAACCACCACCAAGGACAATTAATTTGCATGCTGCTTTTTACCTGGGAATTCTTTCCAGGGATTTGGATACTTCAGCTGCCAAACTTCCCCTTGTCCCTGTTGTCATCGTCTGGGCAGCATCTCCTGAATCTGCATCTCAGCTCTGGCAGGTTCTCAGTTTCTGAGATCATTTCAAGTTCCCTTTGCTCTCTTTTCACGTGGTCTTGCACACCCGTTCCATCCTTAAACTAAGGAAGCCATTGCAACGTGTGAATGTATTGTCAGTGTACAGATGTTGGTGGGAGGAATGTTTCCATAATGCCGGCTTTGGGACCGCGTGATATGAAGGCATCTAAATGTGATAGCTGGCTGTTAGTTTAGTATCTTTTGTTTAGCCTGTCTTTATCTGCCAGCTTACTGTTAATATACTGTTAATAGAATTCTGAATGTCTGCATATATGACAAGTCATAACCATAATGAGCCTGTTTATTTCAAGATATGAAGTGGCATCATTCATTTGCACATTAAAGGAAACTTTTCTGGAAGAAGACAAATTTGAGGCTACAAAAGCTTTGTGATGATTGTAATGCTAATCTGTATTCAATCCCGTATGTAAAGTGTCACATCTTGAATACTTTAAAAAATTAATTAGTCAACTGTGTTGTGCCACAGATGAGCAAAAGCAAGCAGTTGCTTGCATCCACAAGCTGTGACAGTCTCTGTGCTATCGTGACTTTAGAGGACCTTGGCTTCTGAGCTGGAGGAGGTCCCACCTCCAACCTGATGGAGTATGAGATGAGGTGGTGTTTGTGTGGCTGTGCCACACGACTAGCAGCCCCCCAGCAGTCCTCCATGTCCTGTGTTTATGAAGATATTTAACTCTTCACGTGTACTTAGTAAGAAGAATATGCACACATATAATGTTAGTGACAAAAATACCACGGGGGCATACGACAATCTGGAGACCAGCTATAAATCTAAGTTGATTACAGATAAAAACAACCACTTAATTCTTATCCACTAAGAATAAGATACACATTTACACTGTTTCTTAGCAGAACTGCATCACGGATTTGCACAGAATAGATATTTTAGTTCACTTTCTGAGCCAGAAATTTCCTAGAAAACTCTAACTTACCTACCATTGATTTGTTTCCTATCTCAGCCCACAGCTGTAAGGACAGGCATGTCATACCACAGGTCCCAGTTCAGATTGCCCTGAATTATGTGCTTCACAGCAAAGCAGGCATAGGCCCCGGTCATCTCCCAGATGTGGAACAGGAAAGTGTCTGTGTTTATTGGTGTGATTGGCACTCAGAGATTCTGTTCCATAGGGTGGGATGTAGGTTATCATTTTGGGAGTGTATCGTGCACAGAATTATCTGTAGTGGTGAGCTGTTGCACCTCCAGGGTTTTTAGATGCTTTCCATTGTGTTTTTACACTTTCTTTTGCATTCTCACGAAGAGCACAATCGCATCTACGTATCCCGTGGCTCTTTAGACAAATTAACCTTTGTTAGTGTTTTCCAGTTGAGAAAACAACTTGTGGTGGCACTTCATGAATTAAAATAAGTATGTAAAATAAAAAATTGGAGGACGTTTTGAATTTGCAATACAGGAAGATGCTGAATTTGCTGAATGTTACAAACAAGGAATTGTAATTTGTTTGTGAACAGCAAAGGAAATTCAGATTGTCTTCGAAGGGAATATATACTGAACTATGACAAGTCCAAGCTGTAGACTTCACTAGTAATCTTTGTTCATGCTGAGATATTGTTTGCTTTAGTAATGTAATTTTTTTTTTTTGAATAGTTTAGCATTTCAACAAAGTTGTGAATATGTATAAGCACATAAGGAATTATTTTGCCTCAAGACTTCTCCAAGACCTCTTCCTTCTTGGTGTTTGTAGATGTATTATCATACTTTTTGCATTAAACATTATAACAATATGAACAAAAAGTAGTGGTAGCCTAAAGAATGCATGCTGCTGCGATCTGGGCTTTTTGTACTTTTATACTACTTTTACACCTTAAAAAAAATGAGACCTATTTCATTCTTCATCTGTTGCTTCTGCAGAAATTGTTCTTCACTTTAGGACTTAGAGAAGTAATTATTTTTTGCACATAACTTGCTATAAGTACCAGTGGCTGTGCAGTGATTGTTATCCTGTGGATAACATTTTGTGGGGGTGAGGGGTGGAGGGATGAATTCTTGCTTCTGTGATAACTTTCGTAGCGTTTATGCAAGAAACTTTCTGCAGGGAGGTTTGAAGTACCACATCCGTTAGATCATCACTGTTTTAGTTGCATAGTAATTGCATACAAAGAATGTTCCACTGACTGAATTTACTGATGGTGCTCAATTTCTTACACTTAATTCTAGGCATAGATATGGTTTATTTTATATAGGGATGGCAAACTAATTTTTTCACTTGATACTTTGCTAAGTTTTGCAATTAAAATCACAGTGAAAGTGGCCACTTGAAAGTGTGTGCACCAATGAATCACCTCATTTGTGAGCTGTTAATTTACAGCCAAAACAATACTAGAATATTCAACATAGTAACATCAATTTCAGTAGAACAAGATATAACCAATTAATAAAACAAACTGTAGACTTTCAGATCACGTTTACAGATTCTTAGACAGTCATGGGACAGCAGAAAACAATATTATGATTTGAGTATATCGAGAAACAATTTGAACTCACCTAATACTTTATCTCGCTGATTCTTCTGAACATCTGTAGGTATGGCCCTATATAACCACTAATTTTTGTGTACTACTACAATTAGGGTCATTGTAAAGTGAGCAGCTATATAAATGTTTGTGGGATCAGACCTCTGCAGATTGTTTTTAATTCTGCATAGTAGAGAAGAGCCTTGTGATTTCTGTTTGTATTTTTAGATACTTCCATCTTAAAAATCCTTATCAGTTTTAAAAATCCTTGTATGTTGTCCCCAAAGGATTGTGTTCAGCATGAGCCTAACGTTATGAGTTCTCAGATTTAGGTTTCCTTTAGGTTTCCTACACTTGGATTGTTTGGGTTGTGATGCGATAGATGTTGTCTTCCTCATCAGTCATCTCCCTTTCAGACTCGCACACTGTAAACATTTAAGAACAGAAGTGCAGCACGTTTATCACCAATTGCATAGTGCTTCACCATCTGAATATGCTTCATTAGGCTCACCTTCTGCAGTGTAAGTGGATCATTAGATAGCACGTGGAAAGAAATCATTTCAGCAGTAATCTGTCGGGTGTGGAGAGCCCCCATGTGTTTGATGTATAAATGCATTGCAGACTAAGCCACATTTCACTGTCCTGTATAACAGCACTTGCAAGCTGTACAGGTGCAGGGTTACCTTGTTCTTGAGGTGTTACTTCAGGATTTCACCAATCTTCATTTTTCTTCAAAGTTTACATTGCTTTGAATTGTTGCTGTATCACACAAACTTAGCTCAAAATGTAAGGAATAAACAAATTGCACGCTGAAGCTTTTCACAGAGAATCCTTTTCACAGTGGATCAGTTAAAACAGTCAAACAATACACAACATTCATCAGGAGACACCTCCTTGGCAATTAGTCACGTACGTTTATTTTTCTGAATTAATTTTTCCATAAAGTAGAAAAGTCAGACGTTGTGGTCCTTTAAGGAGAAAAGGACGTCCAACCTGAGCGGTTGTATGATTCTATGTAAGAGCTTAAATAGTAAACATGTATTTAAAGTTTTTTGATGTGGAGTGAGTAATAATGTGGTGACATTCATTTTGTACTACTCAATTGTTCAAACAAGTGTTTGAAAATCTTAAGTATAAAAGATACACAGCTGAGGTTACAGAAATCTCAGTGCTCACCGCCATCCCCACAAGTGCGATGGAAGGAGCGAAGATTAAAGAGATGTCTTCCTCATGCTTGTTTGCATGCATGTCAGAAAGTCATGGCAGGGATCTCTAGAGCCCAAACCATAGAGAGAACCTGTTCTTCTTCCCTTTGGAAATTTCTGGCAGAAGTTTTGCTTTCCCCCGGAGCTCAACACGGTGAATTTCTCTCGGTCTTGCTCTCGCTCTGTAGATGTGGTTGCTCCAGTTTTGCTCCACACAAAGCTCCGAAGTGCTCATGCTGTCAGACAGCAGGCTGACATCTCAGAGAAGGTTTTGCAGAGGAAGTCACAGTAGTAACGGTTTGAGGACAATGAGTGCAACCATTTGGCACTTAGAGCATTTAAAGAATTCTATCTCCTGTGCATGTACGAAGGGGGAGAAACTGATGACCAAAATCATCCACTATTTAGAAGAAGCAGTAAAAATGAACGTGTGTAAACATCCACAGTTTTTATCAAATTAATTCTATAGATTAAAATGGGAATTGACTTTTTTTTTTTAAAACTTAGATGTAGAAATATGAAGTATTTGCTTGATCATCTGCTCATCTTCACAACTTTGTGCAAAGATGCAGCTTGCTCTGCAGCAGTATGTTCTCTGCTAGTGCTCCCCCCCAATATTTGTTGCTAATGAGATAATTAATTAGTTTAAACTCTTTTTCATTACTTGAATAAAGACTTGTGGTCTCTGAAGAACAGCACTGAGAACGCATAACATCTGCCAGAAGTGCTGGTCTTCTGATGAACTGACCATATGTGCTGCAAAGGCAGGAACCAAGGGGCCGGAGTTAATGGGGGGTTCCTGTCAGCGCTGGCTCCAGGTGACCTTGCCCTGGCAGCAGAAGCAATTGCTCCTGGTGCTGTTTTTAATGCAGTTCTGAGCTTAATGCTACAAATGGGCAGAGAGAAAAATGAGATGTGTAAACAAAGAACTGTAAGACAACCCATCGTATTTGTTGATTGCTAATGCTAGGGAATTGTGTTTTCATAAGCCACGTGTTTTAAGATGTCCGTGTTCAGACACTTAAGGTGGCTTCCGTTGGAACTTTCAGTACTTCGGCATTTTAACACTCTGGAATTCTGGCCTATTGTTTGATGTTTGCTCTTCTCAGATACTGCGGGCTCGTAATCCTCACAGCCCTCCAGAGCAGCAAGAGAGGTGCACCACAACTATTATGATTCTAATTGTACTAGTGGGAAAATTGAGGAGATGAATGATGTGGTCAAGGCCACAGTGAGCCAATGTGAGCTCTGAGGTTTGCTTTGGCCATTAGCCCAGTGATCTGACCAGCCCTTGCAGCATTCTGCTTTCTAAATGATGTACAGCTGTACTGTATTTTAAATTAAAGGGATGTCCTGTTTGTCTCATAAACCACCTTGATAGATAGTGCTCTTTTCCCCTAAGGTAGCAAGGTGAGCAGGTCTCCACCAAATCTTCTACACAACAGGAAAAGCCTTCTGAAACCAGAATCTGAAGTTTTCCTGTATTTCCCATTTCCTTCCAATAAAATCAAACTTTGCCTCTCTGTCAAAACTGAGTGCAAAATGTTTGACTTGAAATGCAAAATGGCCAAGATAGGTTGGAATTGTTGCTGGCGATCACTTTGTTAGTAGTCTTTTCCAATGCAAAGCAATGGTAAATATTGGAAGGTATTTAGTTTTCAGCAATAGTATGTGTGTAATAAACCCATCTTAGAGAATTAGAGTCATAGAATGGCCAGGGTTGGAAGGAACCTCGAGGATCATGAACCTCCAACCCCCTGCCACATGCAGGGCCACCAACCTCCACATTCAGTACCAGCCCAGGCTGCCCAGGGCCCCATCCAACCTGGCCTTGAACACCTCCAGGGATGGACGGGGCATCCACAGCCTCTCTGGGCAGCTGTTCCAGCACCTCACCACTCTCTGTAAAGAACTTCTCTCTGATATCCAACCTAAATCTTCCCTCCCCCATGTTATAGCCATTTCCCTCTGAAGTCCTCTGAGCAGTGCCCCAACAATTCTTCCCTTTAGTCTGAGTGGTTATGTGCTTTACGTGTTACTTGTACATATAGATGTGCCGTGTAATCACAAATAGTGGCTAGGGTATAATCAAGACACTGGTTTTTAATGCCTATCTGAGATGGACAGAAGCCCTTCAAACCTCGGATCGATCCGTGCCGCCGACTGCAGGCGATTCCGCCGCCCCGCAGCGGGGTTATCCCGCTGACCCCGTGCCCCCCTCCGCTGCCCGTGGGCTGTGCTCTGAGCCGTGCGCGTGGCACCGCTCTTCCCGCACGCAGAGCACAATGACTTCACCGGCTGTGGATGCTGCAATCCCCGTCAGGGATACGGCGGGGAAAACAACGTCTAGGGGAGCTTTAAGGGCTGGTGTCGGCGCGTGGAGAGCGGCGTACTGAAAGTCGTAAATACCGTCCCAGAGACGTTGCGAATCATGTAGGCACAGCGTAAGTAACGGGGAGCATTTCATCCCGGCGCTCGCACGCGGAGCCGCTCTGGGCGCGGAGCCGCCTGACCTTGAGCCGCAGCCCCGGCCGTGCTGTGAGAACCGCCGGGGCGGGACGGAGCTCCCAGAGCGGCAGCGGGGGGCACCTCGCAGCGCGGCACGATGCCCCGGCGGCTCGCCGCGGGCGGGGAGGACGCCCTTCAGGTAAGGCGGCGGGAAACGTAGGATGGAGAGGGAAGGGAGCCAGAGCGGACCCCCGCCCCGAAGGGATGGTGGGAGTGGACCGCGCTGCTGCCGGCCGCTTCCCGCCGTGGCCGCGGGCGTTGAGCCGGGCCGGGCGGCGCGGAGGACGGGGCACGGGGCGGGGCTGCCCGGAGCTCCGCGGGGCTGCTGTGCTGCGGCCGCGCTCGTGTGTGCGTGTGTGCGTGTGCACGGAGCGCGCTGCAATCGTGTAGAGATGCTCGCGGAAAATGAGGCGCGGAGGGGGGGTGGGGGTGGTGATCGTCCTTCCTCTGACTGCCTGAAGTTTGTGTGAAGTCGCCTTCAAAGAGCTCTTTAACTTCTTTTGATGGGAGCTCTATTAGCATTTATATGAAGTATGGCAGGAATCTCATTAAGGGCGGTTTTGTGAGCTGAGCTATTGACTTTTAGCAGACAGCTTACAGGATTCCTGACCAAAATGGTTGCTCGTTAACTTTGAGGCACGTGTGTACTGTGAGCGTAGCACCGTGGTGCCAGAACGCACATTTATGTGAGGAGCTTTACTGCATTTATGCAGAGCTTTACTACTGAACTTGTTAGAGTGTGGCGTTAATCGACGGCAGTGTTTTCTTCACAAATGCAATTTCAACAGAGCGATAAAAATGAGCAGCAATACATATCCATCTCCATCCGTACGATTAAAAAAGCAGAACTAGATTATAGAACTAGGATTTCAAAACGCCTGTCGGTTGACAGCGACGTGTACTTGCTGAATAATTGCTGTATCTTGAGCGATAAAAAGAAAAAAAAACAAAACACATGAATAAACCTTGAGGGGAGCAGGGCAGGTGGGTCTGGCCTGCTTCTGGAAACAGCAGCTCTCCCCTCAGCACGGCGCAGCGCCATACGGACGCTCTGCCCGCGGCGCTTAGCAGCAGGAGATCGCGCTGGGGCCGCGCGCTGCGCTGCAGCTCGGTGCCTTTGCCCAGAGGGACGCTCAGGGATGTGGTACGATCCGGGACAGCTGTGCTGGGATAAGGAATTCGGGCGTGAGAGATGGATGTGATTAGGATTGGTGTGAGGTGTTTTTTGCTTAGGAAATATTATGAATCTTGGCTTGCATACGTTGCTTTGGTTCCGTATCTGTTTCTAAAATGAAGAAAGAGATGGGTGTACAGCTTGAATGCCTTGTTATTCTGTTACTAAATTGTAGATGTTGTCGTAATTGTTTGATACTCAGGTTTATCAGCGCTATAGAAATTAAGCTGACTTCTGAAAAACGAGCAGAACTGTTCCTTAGTAAGCAGCATTCCATCCTCTAGGGAGGAACACGGGGGTAATATCACAGCTTCCACATCTCATTCAGATCATTTCAAAGAAATGAAGCAGACTTTTGGGCGTGATCCTTTAAAGCTGCTGCTCTGTGTGTCTGCAGTGCTGAAGTCAATCTCCAGTTCCACTTCCTTTAAACCTCTGGATCTGTTTGGGGTTTGACTGTTTCAGTTTCTCACCCTAAAGCAGCACCACGTTCCTTGCTACTATAAATGTTGCAGAGGTACATCTCACATTCCAGCTACTTTTCCTTCAATATATGGAAGAGAATTGATATTTGCTTACTGCCTTCTCAACGTGCAAGTTGGGATGGTTGAGATCCAAATGATAGCTTGGGAAACATCAGTAAAATTAATGATACTCCTTCCCAAGCACAGCACTGGGAAGTTTTTGAGCTGAAAGTTTTTCGACATTATTAAATACCAGATAAAAGCATTTCATAGGACTGTCTAGCAAGGTGCTGTAGTTGGTAACTTTGAACTAACCTCTCTAGTTCTTTTATCTCAGAATTGTTCAATGTTTTTTGATAACGTTTTTCACACAAGCCTTCAGTTTTGCTTATAAAACATCAGATTTTACATACCGACATTGATTTACTCAACGATAAACCTTGTAGTATTCAAAATGGTATTAAATGCCAAGGGGAATGGTCTCATGTGAGGGTATTAGAAGTTTTTTTATTGCCATGGGAAGTACTTCTGTTGTGCCTTATTTAATTTTATTAAGATAAATATGCTGTGAATGGCAAAGGAAGCATCAAATTGGAAAGAAGAAAGAGAAATCTGGTTATTGTTTTCTTTTAAGTTACTGTGGTACTATTTGTGAAAAAAACAGCCTGGAAAGTAAACCAGGGAAGAAACTTGTAAAGAATTCTTAAGTGCTGGAAATAGATCTCTCAACTTTTCTTCAGAGTTTAGTTAAGTAAAATTCTAGAAAGGAGTTATTTTTAAGAGAGCACAAGTCTAGCAGTGTTGAGCTTTGAGTCTGCTGTAGTAATGTGGATTTTGGAGCTTTTCTTGGAACAATTACCTCACATGAGAGTGTATTTCGGGATGATTACATATTAAATACTGTGGGTCTTTGTTATTTTAGGCGATCTTTCAGTATGTTATATATTTATTTTAATACTGGAATATAACTGATAGCGTCTCCTAGAATCTAAGCATAACTTTTGAAATGTATTAGATTCATTAGAAGAAGGTTTGATTTTTCAGAGCTATTTATTCTGCCATAAGCATTAGCAGCGTAAATCAATCTAAAATCCATTGAGAAAAGTTATTTGCCTTTTACTTTGTTCTGGTTTATGTTACAAAGGAATTGTTTTCATAAGTTGAATTGACAGAAGCTAAATTCACTGGAGCACACTGATGTGTGGGTGACTGATTTTTACAGGTAAACTGTTTTGGACACAAGACACATCATAGCTGCACAGTCGCCGAGCAGGAGAAAAGTGCAGACTTCTCATTTAAAAAGGTGCATCATAAACGTGTTTTCTCTGAAGTTCAAATGCCCTCGGGTTGGATTTGGATGATGTACCTAATGGTTAGCTTGATGAAAAGAAAGCAATTTAAATGACAGCTCTTTTCTGTTAGCATTTTCATCTGCCTGTGAATACAGTTTAATTTTTTACCCAAATACCTTTTGTCAACAGCAGTGTTCTGTATGTGTGAGGATAGGCCTTTCTGTCTCCCATTTTTTTTGTTTGAGTTATCAAGCAGAGATAAGGAAGGCAGCAAAGTTGCTGTCTTCAGTGACTTGGCTCAATTGCTGCTTTTATTTTACTTGATCTTCACTTAGGACAGTGCGAGGCTGTGTTTGCTTTGGGGGACTGGAATGTAAGCATTCCTGCTTTATGTTTGTCTTGATAATGCTTGTTCCTCATTTGATTTCAATTAACAGTGTTAAATTGCATAGGCTGAGATTTCTCTTCATTGTCACTGAAAATAGAGCCTTGTGTGGCTTCTTCCACCAGGTTGCAATCATTTTTGTTCTGCAGTTAATTACAGGTTTCATGCACAACAGTAAGGCTTCTGGAGAGTGAATATTTTCTGATGGTCAGGAGCATCAAACAAAATATTTGGTATCATGGAGGCTTCTTTGGTGTCTTTGACAAACACATGGACACACACAAACTTTTTTCAAGTACTAAAATGCAGAAACTGCTTGAGTCAGCAGCCGCATCCACATTCTGCAGCGCAAGGTTATGAGTTGAAGCAATTAAGCATGACAAAAAGCCAGTTTTACTGCCTTGATGTAATAGGCTTCCAATATTTTTTTAGATGCATATGGACTTTAAATTGTTTTCTTCTTTTGAGTGCTGACAAAATAGCACACCTCCAAATCTCAAGAGCTCTTGAAACTCTCCTGCTTTGCATTTGCATCTGCGGTTCCTATTTAAATATTTTATTCTCATTAGAAGCAAATGCGAACACTTTCTTCAGCTTAGTATTCCTTGAATTCACCACTTACTCGTTTATGTACTTACATTTTAGTAGAGATAATTAAAAACAGAACAGCTGAGTATTTTGGAATTAACTCATTTTAAACTATTTTTATAATGGGAACATTATATATATGTATTTATATGGAATAACATTTTACTGAAGAAGGTTAGAGATCCAACCAAACATTTCATCCTTAAGGCCATGGGATCCAATTTTTTTGTATTTGGTATTAAATCATTTTCGACAGCTTTCATATCTAGAAATTACTGTAAATTTCACTGTGTAGTAAAGAGGAGGAAAGTAACAATTCTTGTATCAACAATTAATGAACCAACCTGAAGTACGTAGCTTTAGCAAAAGTCTGAACTCCACATTTGTATCACAGAGTGTGAGGTGAAATTTTCAACAGCAGCTTCTCAACCTTTGCAAATGGAAGTCATTCTGTTTACTCGTGCTGTGGTGCTTTCTGGACCACTGATCATGGTTTTCCAGTTTAGATATTTTCCTTATTAAAGAGGAACTTTCCAATTACATGAATAATGCAGGAATGAGATTTGATGATGATGATGATGATCAATTTTTTTTTTCCAGATAAGTAAGCTAATGTGAGCATTTGTTTCTGACTACTAAGTGACCTGAATCTAATGGCTCTGAACTTCCAAAGTTATATATATGTGTGTGTGTGTATAGACTAAGGTAAATGAGAGACATAAGTGGGACATCCTTGCTTGTTTCTTTGGAAAGTTATTTGTCTGCTGCTGAGAAATTGAACATGATGCTAACAAAAATAGCATCACTTTTGTGAATAGTGTTGTTCAGGATGAGACAAAGTACCTTTGTAGAACCACTGCCGCACTGGAGGAGGTCTTTTATGAGTATGACATTTAGATCAAGCCCTAACGGAGTGTCAGACCTCTGTCCTTTTACTATTTCACATTACTTGTATGTTTTTATGTTAGCATCAAGTGCTCACTTCTTGAAAATGATTCTAGTCTCTCAGCACAATGTGTCCTATGGTACTGTAGTCTTATTGACCACAGTTCAGCTGTAGCCTCTGATGTTTCATACGTGACTCAGTCTTTTTATGTATGGCATCAGCAAGTAATGTGTACAAATGGAAGAGATTCACTTTTCAGAACAATGTATCTGCTGTCAGCTGTGCATGCAAGAAGGTTTGATATTTGTTTGTGATATCGAGGAACCCAAAACTATTCATTTGTTGTTAGAATGTTTTGTGAAGCTAGATATAAAGTAATCTTACATTTTCATTTTAAGACTTCTGAAATGTTTAGAACATGTATTTATTAAAAGGCTCTATAGAATTATAGGGGTAGGAAGGGACCTCTGGAGATCATCCAGTCCAACCCTCCACTAAAGCAGGTTCCCTAGAATGAGTTACGCAGGAAGGTGTCCAGGCAGGTTTTGAATAGCTCCAGAGAAGGAGACCCCACAGCCTCTCTGGGCAACCTGTTCCACTGCTATGTCATCCTCAGATTTTTTTTCTCATGTTCATATGGAATTTCCTATCTTTCAGTTTGTGTCCGTTGCCACTTGTTCTGTCATTGGGCACGTCTGAAAAGTGCCTGGCCTTATCCACTTGGCTCCCACTCTTTTGATATTTGTAAGTCTCCTTCAGGCTGAAGAGTCCCAGGTTTTTCAGTTTTTCCCCATGAAGGAGATGCTCCAGGTCCCAGTCATCTTTGTGGACTTCTGCTGTACCCTCTCTTAGAAGTTCTCTATCCTTCTTGAACCAAGGAGCCCAGAACTAGACACAGTGCTCCAGATACAGCCTCTATGGGGTGGAGTAGAGAGGGAGGATCACCTCCCTCAACCCGCTGGCCATGATCTTTTATAATGCAACTCGGGTTATCGCTGGCCTTCTTGACCACAAGGGCACACACTGCTCGCTCATTGCCAACCTGTTGTCCACGAGGACACCGAGGTTCTTCTCTGCAGAGGTCTGTTCCAGCAGGTCAGCCCCTAACCTGTACTGACGCATGCTGTTATTCTTCCTCAGGTGTAGGATTGTTCACTTGCTATTGCTCAAGTTCATAAGTTTCCTCTGTTCCCAATTTTCCAGCCTGTCCAGGTCTTGCCAAGTGGCAGCATGGCCTTCTGGTGTATCAGCCAGTTCTCAGTCCACCTCACTGTCCTCTCACTGATACAACACTCCTTAAGCTTAGCTGTGTGGGTGTTATGGGAGACAGTGTCAGAAGCCTTGCTTGTCAAGGTAGGCAACATCCACTGCTCTCTCCTCATGACATGACATCATAGAAGGCTAACAGATTCATCAAGCATGATTTCCCATCGGTGAATTCATGTTGACTATCCATTTCTATTCCTGAATAGAAACCCTTTCTAGTCATTTGGTTTGGGAGTTTTTGCTTTTTATTTTAGATCTGCTTTTCTGAACATTTTGTGTAATAAAAACAATGAGTTAAACTACTATAATGATCAGGCACCAAAAAGTGGCCATAAGCTATGAATATATTCAGGATTATATAATTATTACTGTATGACATTTATAGAGATTTGACATCGTGATCCTCATAGCTGACGTGAGCTGTGTTAAATTGCTAAAATAATTAAGAAGAACCCTCAGCCCCCCAACATTTCTCTGTCTTCATGCTTCACAGACAGAAATAACTGGCCTACTGAATTTATTTATCAGAAGGAGATTAGGAAATTAATTATTTCCCTAAAGTCTTTCCCTAAAGAGACTTAATTCAGAACTTCACACGCTGCTAGACTTGTAGAAGTGTCTATGTGCAAAGACATTCATGCGTGTGAGCATTCAAGATGCATTCAAGAGTTGATTAGCTCTTCCTATATTCTTGTCATAGATCTACTTGACCAGCTTAAAACATCTATGTCTAGAAAAGATCTGAAGGTCTGTTTTTGGATATTCCCCTTCCATCCTGAATTACCTTATGATCCTGTGTTAGGACCTGACAAGCAAAAGTTTATTTCAGTAACAGAACTGAAGGTAAAGCACAATAGCGATGAAATGCAAAATGCTTCTACAGTTTATGGAGACGGGAAAAAACTGTGGGAAAGTGATCTAAATTTATACCAGAAAGTTCTATTTGATTCTGTTTAGGTAATGAATAATGGCTGTTCTTATTTTCTACAAGTTTATAGCACTACAGAAGAGCCAAGGGCATTGTGTCCATTAAGATAACAGAAGACAAAGATAGATGAGGGATCTGAGATTCTTATGGGGAATTATCTTTAAAAAGGCATGCAGGATATATATGTTTAATTCTCCAGGTATTTCTGTCTGTGAAGCATGAAGACAGAGAAATCTTGGGGGGCTGAGGGTTCTTCTTAATTATTTTAGCAATTTAACAAATTTTATCAATATTTTAATAAAGCTGGTAATATGGATGGAAAGAAAGTAAGAGCATTACAACTTTGGTATTTAATTTTGGCATTTTAAAAGGAATCATCCCTTTTTTTCCTACTCAGAAATTTCCCTTTTAGTTTCATGCATGAAGGAGAACTACAAGAATAAATTTGACTTGAGTTAGTATCAAATGTTTCATTTGATCTTTCAACATTACAGACAGTAGACTATTTTTTTTTGAAGGAAGAGATTTTAAAGTTTTATTTTTTTGGAGGTAACAGCATTGATGTTTTCTTTGTGTCTGCAGTGAGTAAGACATGACTCTATGGGCTTTAATTGCACAGAGAGAAAAATCAGGTATTAGGAAGACTTGCTGTTAGTAAGAGTACTTAATATTTAATTAGTTGGACTAGGAAGATTATGGGATTTCTGTCACTGGAAGCTGTTAGGAAAGTTTCAGAAAGCAAGTGTCAGAAAAATGAAGCTATATGCTTTTACATGTAAAGACATGATATAGAATTAATTTATAAACCACAACAAAAAATTCTTATTCATTATGTTCCTCCTACTGAAGTAGAATGTCTCAAAAACTGAAGTTACTTCCCACTCAGCAGACCTATTTCTAGTATGTATTTTTCATGAAGATGTTTACCAAAGCTCTGATTCAGTGGTGTGCTTATTATGCATCAGTGAGGGAGGACAGTGATTCAGTATTATAAACATTTCCCCCCCCCAGGAAAAGAATTCATGAAATACTGGCCTGCCACAAAGTTCTGGTACAATCTTGGGTCTTCTCTTGGGCCTAATTTTTCGCTGAGGTACAGTGCAGTAGGAGGTATGCATCTGACAAGGTTTCCCACCTTGTGGACCAAGGGAAGGCAGTGGACGTGGGTTTTTGGGGGGATTTTAACAAAGCTTTTGGTACACAGGATGTTCATCATACAGCTTACACAAGCATGTGAACAATTGGCTGAACTCAAAGACGCAGCATATAAATGGGGTCACACCAGGCTGGTTGCCAGTCACTAGTGCTGTTCCCCATGACTGAATTTTAGAGCATTTCACTGTTTTTAGCAAAGCTCTGGACACAGGAGCTCAGTGCACAGTTAGCAGGGTGATGCTAGGTGATACTAAATTGAGATGAGCTGCTGATTCCTGTGAGTGTAGATAAACCTGACAGAGAGCTGAGTAGATTACGTGGATGTCCAACCTTTTGGCTTGCCTGGGCCACCCTGAGTGTGTCTTGGGCTGCATGTAAAGGATATAATACAGTTAATGTGTATAAGTAACAAAGCTTATTCATATGCGGATTTTTAATTGAAACATAAAAACAGAAAGCAAGAAAAACATAAAACATTTAAGCAATAAAAAGGTAGGTGGTCAAAAGAAGCAATTGCAATCCCACTGTGCTCAGTGTTAGTGCGGCCTCACCTCTAGCACTGAGTGCAGTTTTGCACACCACAAAATAAGGACAGAGAGCTATTGGAGAGTGTCCAAAGGAAGGCTACAAAGATGGTGAAGGGTCTGGAGAGCAAGGTGCGTGAGGAGCAGTTGAGGTGCCTGGGTTTGTTCAGCCCAGAGCAGAGCAGGCTGAGGAGAGGCCTCATGGCTGCAGCTCCTCAGGGGGAGCAGAGGGCAGCGCTGAGCTCTGCTCTCTGGTGACAACAACCTGAGGGAATGGCATGGAGCTGCAGGAGGGTTGTGGGTGGTTAGGGAAAGGCTCTGCACCAGAGGGCGCTCCGGGGAGACCTCGATGCAGCTCGCTGGTAGTTGAAGAGAGCTTATAAGCAGAAGGGATATGAACTTTTCACACAAGCAGACAGTGATAGGACAAGGAGGAATGGTTTTATACTAGAAAAAAGGAAATTTAGGTCGGATATTGGGACGACATTTTGAACTCTATTCAGAGCCTCAGGTGTTGAGGTTTTGGCACAGGCTTCGCAGAGGATCCTCCATCCTTGGAGAGGTTGAAGATTAGCTGATTGGGAGCCCGGGCAGCCTGATCTGGTGGCTGGCTAGCAGCCCATGGCAGGGGGCTGGAAATAATGATTTTTGAGATCCCTTACAGCCCAAGCTGTTCTGTCATTCTGAGATCTTTGTGAGTCCCTTACAAATCAGGATATTCTCTGTTTCTATGATTCTTCTGCTGGCCAGCCAACTTGGCTACAGCTGTTCTCTGGTTTGGCACTAAAGACACCGTTGCAACACCAGACCTATTGCTTCTTCACAGGAGGGCAGAAGGAAAGGCACTGATCTCTGCTCTCTGGTGACAGCGGCACGGTGCGAGGAACATTCCTAGGGACCACTGAACCCCAGTGCTTCTGCCCAATGACCAGGAATGGCACCCGCCATGCCTGGCGGTGCCCTGAGCTCCGAGTGGGACTGAGGCAGTCTGCGCAACAGCTGCGTGTTTTCCTCTTTTTTTATTAACTGAGATGGATGCGGCCCCGCTAATGGGGCCGGGGGGG
>NW_024962257.1:11192653-11290398 GCF_019238085.1 Lagopus leucura | reverse complement strand
GCTCCATGGCTTTGTGGCATCAAGACTCTTGGGGTCATTGGGGATGCCTGTTGAACCCTGTATGTCCACAGGGTACTGCAGTGTTGATGTCAGTTTTTCTGAGCTGTCACAATGGCCTGGGCATGGTCTTCTGGAAGTGCTGGCAGGTGCTCTTGTACTTCACTTTTTCCTGGCAGCTTCTGCTGAAATAAATAACTTGTTCCAATTTACTGTTGTGATGTCCTTGTTGATGTTTTTTGGGAGGATCTTTCTGAGTGTTAGGAGTAAGTTGTTTTTCTTCTCAGAAGGTGGCTGGGTATAGGACAGGCTTCTCAGGGTCGTGGTCACGTCCCTGGGCTGCTTGAATTCAAGGAGTAGTTGGATAGTGCTCTCATACACAGGGTTGGATTTTGGGTGGTCATCTGTGGTAGCAGGAATTGGACTCAGGGATCCTTGGGCGTTCCCTTGAGCTCATGATGTTCTGTAATCTGCTCTCACCTGATCCCAATTTCTAGTTCAGGTTTTTCAGCTTAGAAAAATGTGTATTTTTACAGAAAATTTATGTATGTGGGAGGAAAAATTCTTTGTAGTTACGGAAACAATCCTCTCATTAAGTGGTAAGGCAGGTGTATAATACACCTTCAGTTGGATACATTTAGGGAATTGGTTTTATATGAACTTTATTATGTCTGCATTGCACACAAGGTCTTCACTTATTTTCTTAGCATTGTAATTAGTGAAATACAAATGTGTAATCTAACAAGGAAACAAAATACTAAAAAAATGTGTTTTGAATGTATTTTCTTCTAGAAATTGGTGTTTTTTTTTTTGTGACAACTGTACAGACTTTGCCATCTTCTATGAATGACTTAACATTAAGGTTTATGAGTATCAACTAAATTACACAGAACATATTAGAGCACGAGACTTACTATTTAAGAAATAGAAGAGCACTTTGGGCTCACAGAGGCTCTGTTGTGCCGTTTTATATATTGTAGCCTGACTTTTGTTATAGGAGTTGATAATCCTTGCCTGTGAATCTCTGAATGAGGAAGCAATAGGTGTAAAAAAACAAAAAACATGTTCCTTCGCAGTTGGTGTTTGCAGTTGATCCTTGTCTGGGAAGTTTTTGTTTGCCAACTGAAAGTGAACGTTTTTGGTTTGGTATAGATGTAGTGAGAGCAATAAGCACGGTGCACGTCCTCTTTGCACTCTCTTTTTTAAGCTTCTAGAGCTAGTGGCCAGTTTGCCATAGGATAGAAGATTATGCGAGAGAAATTTGGAATCAGATCTGTGAGGACAGTATTCTACCAACTGCTGTTGGAAAATAAATATCACATCTTTCTTAATGTCAGAGGAGATAGAAGCAAACCAAGTGCCGATGTGCTCCGCGTTCCTTCATGCTATGATACAAGCACCTGTTGTGGCTAAATATACTTTTTCTGATTTGCTTTTACTGCTCGTTGGTAATCAGGCAGACAATAAGCCAAATATTTTGCTTAGCAATGACATCATTTTGAATCAAACCTTGTTACTATTAATTAAGCTCAAAGCTAGGTTTAGAGTGAGCTATGTAAAATCAATGTGGGAGCACTGCTTAGTACTCTGTAATATCTGTATTAAAGAAGTAGTTGCCAAGATACTGATTACTTGCAGACATTTCATACTTCAACAGGTTTATGGAGAATTTAATATTTTCATATGCTTCAGTGTAAAGCCATCTGTCGCGGTGACAGAACAAAGTGTTGAGAACAAGAACAAACGTATGTTTGTGGAAGTGCTCCATGAAATGTTAACGAGAGGCACGAGATGCACTGCAGTATCTTATAACAAGTGAGGGAGGGAATGGAAAAATGTGGCAATCGTATTCAATATTTACAGTTATGATTCCTTTTCTAATTTCTCATTGTGTTGAAGTGTTAAAAAATAAGTCTGTCAATACAGATGGTGAGAGAGACAGGAAGACTGAGTAAGACACCTCTACCTATTGTAGCATTTTTCTGTTCTGCTTTCTTTTCTAATTATTTTAAGCTTGAATGTGGCAAAGGAAGTGTATTTGTTATTCCTTATGTGGTTTTTCGCAGATCTGCTGGACTTCTCAGAACAAATTAAACAGCCTCCAACACTCACAGGAGCTGCAATTTACAAGAACCTATTTCCCATCCCCCTGTTTGGGACAACTTTGTGTTTGTGACTGTGCAAAAGAATGAATCATGTTATAGTGTGTGAAGGTGGAAGGTGATGCAGTGTGACTTTTAATATACCCCAAATATGGGGCACAGTGGGCTAGTAGGGGATACAAAGGGATTGTAGAGTAAAAATGGTCAAAAAGAAGGCAAGCGTTCAAGAAAAGTTACTTTGAATCTTTTGTCAGTGGTATGGCAACAAGCAAAACCCAGTTCTAAAGAATCTATATGGTTGGATTTTTAGTTATAAGGTATTAAGGATATATTTTACAGGGTTCTGTTATCTCAGGCCTCCGTTCTCTGTACAGCTTGAGTGACTGGGAGAAAAAGATTGAAAGAGGTTGAGCCCTTGCATCAGTCAGAATTTTCTTAGGAAGTGTTTTTTATGTTTTAAAATGATAGCCCCCAAGAAGACATGTGCTGAAGGGTTGTGGAGCACATTGTGGCGTGATTCCCACCCCCTTTTGGGTGTGATCCTCAGCAGCCTCTTGGGCCTTTTATGCAGTTTATTTTTGTAAAATTCCTCGTTGCTATCAGGGAAGACTTCATCTTTTTTTCAGGAATTTCATGCTGTACTATAATGATGCGTTGATGTTCTTTATGAGATTTATAAACTTAGAGGTGAGAATATAAAAATATGCTAGCAATACCTCTTGAGTTAGTAAATAGCAGAAGTATTTTAATGTTGCCAGTATTATTGTATTTTTGCGTTCCCTGGTTACGTTCAGATCGCTTTGTTTTTAGTTAGATGGTCTGAAAGATGTGAATGCAGAATGTTGTGGACTCTTCCAGCTCAGCTCTGCTGTGATATCATTAAAGGAACAAGCAAAATGTTAAATTAACAGTGCCCCAATGTTTTATTTTTGTTGTTCAGATAAATATGCAAGTTTTCAAATTTCAATTTAGTAACAGTGACATCTTGTGGTTAACGACAAAATCCTGTATCTGTTTCAATGCTGCTAAGTAAATAATTAAAACCGTGCAAAATTATCCAAGTGTTCAAGTCATACGATGTGAATTATCAAATGTTTCTTAAAGTTCTGCCAAATAAAGAGGAAGAACCCCACTCAGAGAAATACAACACCTAAATCAGATTTGATTTCATACCTCTATGGGTTTTTACAGGACAATGCGTTGTGTGCCAGCTAATTCAAATGAAAACGTGTGGAACTGTCCCAGAAGCACATCTACAACACCCCATAAATTTTCTCTTGACTCCATGTTGAGGAGATGAGTTTAATCCCTAAGGGAACAGGTTTTTGATGTCAGAATATCAAGATTTAATTCCATTTTGAGCAGTCTTTAAATATTTGTGGGTACTAAACTTCAGTAATGCACTCATAATGGCAGAAGTCATTGTCAATTATACCTGTTGTGTTCAGAAGAATACTAACAGGTTGCAGAGGGAGGGGTGATGTCCCTGTGCTTTTCTGTTAATTTTCATTGCACGTTCTTGTCCTCTTTGATGAGAAAGAGAGCTGAACTTTCTGGTTCTCTCGACCATCTGTCGGTTTTTATTTCGACTCGCCTTTTCATTTCCTTTAAAAAACAAGCAGCCTCAGTGTTAGCTCTTTCTCTATAGACTTCCCCATCTACTTATTTCACTTCAGATGTGATGCAAATGGTAAAAGGTGACCTGGTATTTTGATGCTGCCGAGTGCTACATGATCGTGAAAATTATTAATAAATTCTTCTAGACTGTTAAATAAGATCAACATTAGCAAAATATGCTTAAGGAATTGTTGCAATTCTTGACGTTGGTCTGTAGGAGTTAAAGAGCTACAAGAAGGGTGTTGGATCCAGTGGCTCATTTAGGAGAACTGGTTCTCAAGATGTAGCCAGTCGACAACATGCACAGGTCTAACAGACAGCATCAGTTAGCCCAGCGTGTTTTGCTTCCCATTACTGCACAATTCCATTGTGTCCTTACAGAAAGGGTTGGCCCAAAGCAGGTCAGCACTCTGGGTCTTGTACACCTCTAATGTAATAAGCTGTGACCAATGAGGAAGCTGGACAGGCTTCTCTCATCCACATGTATGTGTGCTCCTGTCTCAGCACGTGACAAAATGTTTTCTTTCCTGCTCCTTGTTCTTGTGACACTTTGAGCATCATCTTCATTTAGTTTTATTTTGATGATATATCCCAACTGTTACCAACATTGTTAGGGAAGCAAAAGATATTAAATTTTGTTCCAGGGAAAGATTGCTTTTATGGTATTTTGTCACGTACCACAGTTACTGTGTTGTCTGTTGGTAATTGCCAGTAGACCCCCAGTTATTCCACAGGAGGTGCTACCATGAAGGGTTTTAGTGTTTTTCCCCTCATAGCAGTGATTACTGCTGCTGTTTTTATGGTGCTCAGTGCAGCTGATGCATACAATTTGCTATTTGGGAAACAATTTGAGATTTCCACCTCCCTCATTCCCAAAGAAATAAATGCCAAGTACAGAGCTGCTGCTTAAGATCGTATCTCCAAGGAATCTGAGAGGAGCAGCTCTTCAGGATATATTTAACTAACTTCTCATTCTTTTCCCTAGTAAGTGCATTGCGAGGTGAAGAACTTCTATTTGCCATGGGTTACTAAGTTCCTCGTGGAGTTATCCTTTCACTTCCTTCATGTTATTAGCCCATTCCTTCTGTTTTTTACGTTGACAAAAAGGCATGCTTTGTTAGGAGCACTGTAGTAATGCTTAAAATTATTTGCAAGAATAAAACAAAGCTTCCAATTTTATTTACTGCAGACATAGTAGCTAAATGGTTTTTCTCTTTACTTGCACTTCTGCCGGGTAGCAGAAGGTCGCTTGGATGTTTGTGGTAATAAAGGTATTATTTTCTCCCCTTAAGCAAAATGATGTGTTCCTAAAGTAATTCACTGCAGTGCAAATTACAGCTGCTCCTTTGTGTCGTGACAGGACCGTAATTATCTTCTATCACTGGTCACCTCTCCAGCAGCTTACTGGTTCTCAGCGCTGTCAGGTGGAATTAAAAGAAGAAAGGAACTTCTTTTTTTTTCTTTTTTTTTTTTTTTCTTTAACTGATGGGAAATCTTTTGATATTTACATGGAATATTTTAGGTTGGAAATACTTTGGTGACTCCTGGGATTTTTTATTTTTTTTGGCATTGTAGAATAATTTGCCACTAAATGAAACAAAAGCTGTTTGGTGTATTAAAAAGCATTTCTTGTGCACAGGTTTATCTATTTCACGGTTTCTGGGGGGTGTTTTTAAGTGTGGCTTTACATCTATATCTTTTATATACATAATTAATACAGATACAGAAGAAAATAGAAAGTGAAAGATGCTTTAAGTGAGATGGCTAAGCAGTTAAATGCTCATTGAATTGCAAACTAAGACCTTCTGGGAAGAAGGAAGGGTATTCATTTATAATAGGCACAGGTAAAGAACTATTTTGGTGCAATTGTTTGTATTTTTCATCAGCTTCTCCCATGTGGGTCGTGATTCCAGTACACAGTCTTGTAATCTCCTGCAGTGGCAATGATTCAACTTAAAAATCAATAGGGCATGAGGTGTTTCAAGTTCTCATTATTGTAATGTGTCAACATCACTTCAGTGACCCCAGAGCCCTATGCTGGCTGATTTGTTCTCTGATTTATTGTGCAATCTTGTAGGGCAGACTATAATTTCACTTGGAAGCAGAAACTCTACATTTATGGTTCGTGTCCCGATCTTCAGTCGTTAGGATGTTCGGAGATAATCAATATCTGTGTTTCCTGCTAAGGGTGAATGAAGTTGTCAAGCAGCTGAATTACAGAGACTGCAAACAAAAGAATATTGTTACAGTTTAGCGGACCAGGAAATGTTTTTATTTAAATTTTCATTCCCTATCAACACAACAGATGTTTTTTATAGCTTAGCACTGTCATAACTTACACACCCCCCTATGTCTAGAATTTTCATATCTTTAAATTTTATACTTCTTAGTAATTACTGTACCGCTTTGGTTTGGGATTATCTATGTTCTTTTATGGATCGTTTTATCTTCTGTATGCCTACCCAAACCTAATAACATAATCAACAGGGAAACATTTGAATGAAGGGAAACTGAATAAACGTATTGTGACTTCAATGCATAACAGGTAAAGCAATGTTGCCAATTTGCTCGTCTTCTTCTTCCTCCCCTCCATCAAAATTTCATTATCTTTTTACAATGATCGAAGCATTGCAAGTGATATCAATGTAGTCTCTGTGGATCTGTTCTGGGCACTATCATACTTACCAATTCGTCCAGTACGTGCCTCAAAACAGAGGTAGCTTAGCACAACTGCAAGCTTTTAGGATTTTCAGTTCATTGATTTTTATGCTTCATGTGTTAATCGGAACGTAATGCAATGCTCTTGAAGTGTAAAGTATAAAATTTCAAGAAGTGATGACCAGTTAACTTCAGTTCTTCGCTTTTGATTACGTGGAGCTTTATCTCCAAAGGTTTCTTGATGTGTTTTGGGAGATTGTTACGGTAGTATTAGCTCTTTAACAAAAAAAAAAAAAACAAAAAACAAAAGTACAAGAAAACCTTCAAACAATACATGTAGTAGAACTAGTAATGATTACAGAACAAGAACTTAGTGCTCTGGAAAATAGTCTTCCTCAGTTTTTTTCTTTCAAGCGTGTTTTAGTGATCCTTTGACCATTAGTAAGTTGTATGGCAAAGTGCATTTGGCTACAGCTTCCTGTGTTTAACTTGGGGAATGTGAAAAGCCTGCAAGATGCATGGATGCACTTCAGCTCAAGCTGAAGTCCAGCTTTTGTGAGATAAATTCTCATTATAATTTGAAGTGGAGATTGAGTTGATCGTTTTTATGACTCCTTCAGGGATGTCCGTTCTGTCTTAAACGCCTGAATTACTCTTTGCTGTGGGAGTCATTCATTGTATGGTTCTTGTATCCCAGGACAGGCACCTTTGACTCCTGCTGGAGAAAGGGAAAGAAAGACATCTGGTCTACACTGGTGTGTTAATTCTTGGGTTTTTTTTGGGAAGAGTATTATTTCATGAATCTCGCCAACATTTAGTTTCCATAGAATTGTAGTGCTTCAAGGCCTGCAGCAGAAACACGTGTGTTCTTCCATCTGGCCATCACTCTTTGCATTCAGTATGAATGCTAAAGCAGGTTAGCAGATTGTCAATTAAGTGAAAAATATCCGGCATCTGGAAATACACGAAGTAGGTAGAAGCACACCATCTGTATATTTTATGCCTCTTGAAAAGATGATGACTGGGAACTATTTTTCCAGTATGCATGTACTCAGGTTTAATATTTTCTTCTTTCTGTAATACTTCAGTACAACTTTCTGCTTAGCAGTTCAGAACTTACAGCTTACCTAATAAGAATCCATCAGGCAGCATATAGATGTATGTGAGTCTTAAATTGAATCAGTGTGAAATTAGGCAGTTTCTGAAAGTGACTTGGAATGTTATGAACCATAACTCAAGTCCAAGATCAGCAATTTTCATAGTTTTGTAGCAGCGATTTTGCAGCTAGATAAATAAGTGTTCCATATCTTATTGTGTGTGTATTTGTGTTAGAAAGTTGATAATTCTCAAGAGTCTTTGGATTTTGTCCTCCATTTTTCTTACCCAAGCCATCACTTTTAATTGTAGTGTCTGGAACTAGTCTCCTTCTAACTCGTGCCATGTAATCTGAGGGCATGCTACTAAAATCCTTAATACTTAAAAATCTCAATTGCAAAACTATGAATGTGTGGGTATTATTATTACTCAATAGGTTGTCGCTCAGTCTCATTAAGGAAGGGTGTACAAATCCAACCTTCTCAAATACTGAAAAATAGGTCTGTTTGATTACTGTAGGAAATTGAGTACAGCTTCCTGATGCTTCCTGAAAATAGTGGTCCTAGATTGCTGCAGAGAGTGGGTTTTTTTAATATCAAAGTGTCTCATGCCATTTACAAAGAGAACCTATTTTAAGACTTTTCCGTGAAATTAAATTAATTGTCATGGGGTTGGTGAAGCTTTAAAAACTTAACATCTGTGGCCTTATATATCACAGAAAGATACGGGTCTTTTCTGCGTGAAAACTTGACCTATATACCAGAATAAACTGGAATAATGTGGGGAAGGGAGACGAGGGAAAAGGTTGGCTGTAGCAAACCTTTCAAGCATTTCACAAGCCATGAAAATCTGTGGAGCTGCTGCAAGGTAGATAACCTCTGCAAATTAATTTGTCTGCTGTGACTCCTATGATGTATAATTTGTTTAACATTGCAAGTGTCCCACATTCTGGAGGCAAGGACTTTTTTCAAGTATCTCATCTGAGGGTCTCTTCCATCCCTTGAAATGCTTATTTAAAAATTAAATATCATAAATACATGGGAAAACTTGCAGGAAAGTTCTCTTCATGATGATTATTTTTTGGAATACTTCATCCTCAGTGTAATTTGTAATGTTTAAAGAAAAAGACCTTTGTAGTTCACTGTTTCAAATTCCTTTCCTTCTGCTGGGTATTTGTTCCACCCTCACCCAATGATTTCTAGGGTCAGAGATTGGTTATTTTTGCTCCTGAATACTTTTGAAAAGAGAAGACAAATGTTACATTGCTGCAGAGATCCCTGTCTGCTGTTTTTTCCACCTTTATGGCCCTGAGTGCTCACCTGGTATGGCTCACACTGTGTGAATTCTGTGTGGGATAACCTCACTGATGTAAGTCATGTGTGGAGAGGGCTTTGGCACTGCTGAGTGCTGACAGCTATTGCAGGACAGGTTGAGTACTGGTGCTTCTCACCTAATTGGGAGAATGAATAAGCATGCAGCATCCTTGGAATTGTGTGACATAAGGAAACTCTTTTTGCCAGAGAATGAATTAGGAACTTTGGAATTACACAATTACTGTGGTATGTATTTTTAGATAAAAGTGAAAAGCCCTTTAGTTCTCCGTGCTTCCATTTTGCTGTGTGAATGGGGATAATAACTGCTCTTTTTTTTTTATCCTAACTTGTCTCCTTGCCCAGTTTACAAAGGCTACTCTTAGAACTTACTGCTTTGTCACATTTGTTTTGTGGGCTTAGGATGAGGTAAAGCTACAGAGAAAATAAAAAACACTTAAACTATGTTTTAAGGCACACATGTAGCAGAGCAATCCTGTTTCTCTCCAGGTTGCTTGTACAGTAGTTAAGATGGGTGGCTAAGAGCCTCTCTGTTTCCATGGTAGGCACAGTAGGTCTTTAATGATTTATGTGTGCCTTGTTGTCTTCCCTCTGAGGTACCTCTGTGCATTGCCTCTGGGAAAAGTACTCTTATTGTGCTGAGCTCAATAACTGATAATTCAGAAGTTAAGCAGGTCTGGTGCCTAATGCTATAGAAGGAACATGGAGGTGCTGGGGGGGGTTTCATTTGTTTTTGTTGGTTGGCTTTTTTTGCCTTTTTCAAAACTCATGTTTTGGAGTGATGTAAATGAGAAAGATGTAGTTAAAATAAGAGTTAAAAATGCAGTGTTTGAGTATGTGCTTAGCTTCCACCTGCTTACAGCTTGAGTCGCTATTGCAACTGACCAACAGCTTGATTATACCCACGCAAATCTCTTAGAATAATAATGCACTTTCTTGCATTGCCTTTTCATCTTATGGAGTGCAGTTTGCTGAATAACCTAAGTAGTATTTTTGCCCATATGGAAAGAGGATGGGGAGAGATCAGACTCTGGAGGAAACGTGGCATATGAAACTTCCATCATGTGAACTTGTTTCCACTCCAGGGCTGAAGGAGGCACCAATGCTGGGGTGAAGAGAAGGGATCCAGATTGGCAGCGACCCGGTGCCTTGGCATCACCCATTTCATGTAGAAAGTCTGACATGGGAATTGTATGCACAGTGCTCTCCTTCTTGTGTTCTGCCTTTGTTCCTGTAGAGAGTGCCACTACATTTTTGTATTTTGTATCTACCAATGTAAGATAATTTCATATTGCATACATATTCTTTTTTCTCTGTGCTATGGCTTCAAGTCATTCAGTCAGCAGAATTACTAGAAATTCTACCAGTTAGTTATTATTTGTGGGTTTTATTCATATCCTTGAAGACTCTGCTGTAGAGGATGCTGGAATGGGGAGAAGAGGAAAAGGGGTAAAGCTTACTTTTGTCATTTGACGCAGACTGTATGAAGTTTAAAAAGGCAAGTAGAAGGTCCTGCACTTGGGATGGCATAACCAAAAAGTTCAGTGCTGCTTAGGGCCTGTGTGGCTGGGGAGCAGCATTGCTGAAAGGAACCTTGGAGTCCTGGTGGGTCACAACTGGAACGTCAGTCAGCAGTGCACCACGGCAGCAACAAGGGCAAGTCAATTCCTGAGATGCATTTGTACGGGCATTGCTAGCAGAGATAGAGCTGTCCTACTCTTCTCTGTACTTGTCAGGCTGCAGCTTGACAGGGAAAATAGAAGGCATGCAACCCCCTAGTGCAAGGAGAGTGAGGAGACTGGGAAACCCGTTTGGGAGAAATAAGAGGTGGACTAAAGGGAAACTTGCAGGAAGAACCTCTGTCATGGGAAGCACAGAGGAAACAGTGCATAGGAATCCTAGCAAAGCCAGGTGCTGGAAAGGAAAGAGAACTTACTGTTTGTCACCCAGGCATGAGAAGGAGGTGAAGGCCTCTGTAAGGGAGGGAGAACTGGGAGCTGGAAACCCGAAAACCTCTTCTGGAATAAAAACAGAAACAGCAGCGTGTGTGCCCAGCTGTGTGTGTGGGAGGACAAAGGAGCTGTGGTGTCTGCAGTGTGGAGAGTGGCCCTTAGGGTACTGAAGAGTGTACAACAGGTATGGGTTGACACAAGCGTGAGTGCTAAGTGTTTATAAGCACTTATTATGGCTATAAACAGAATCCACTTATATTCTGTGTAGATTGTAAAGGCAAACTAATTAGCTTTATTCTTAATAATAACAATCACAGAAAGTGGGTTTTTGTTGTTTGTTGTTTTAACTTAAGCTGCCTGGGTCCAGAAGCAGCTATTACAATTAGAACCATTAGAATAAACAGTATAGTTTATTTGCTGTGAGTCAACATGTTGAGGACAATCATCTGTGTCAAAGTTCCTTAATATACCACATTGTGCTTTCTCTCCATCAGCATATTTTGCAGGATTATTCATTTAATTAAGATTAATTGCAAAATCTCAAGATGGAAAAGCTGTTCCTTTTAAATGAGGCTTCTACAATTGGAAACATTTCTTAGCCCTGGTTTCTGAGATGCAGAGAGCTCACGAGAAGTCTGGAGGGAACATATCAACTATAGCAAAGTCCATCCTCCTTCTCCTAAAGTGTAGACTTGTTTGTAGACCTGATTGAACTGTGTAAAGCTTAGCCTTTATTCAGATGCTATTGCCTGTATATCTGCTGGATAGAAGGCTGAATCTGCAGATAACTAATGGCAATGAAAACAGGAAACCAATTGTATGATGTAATTGGGTTACTTCTGTTTCTTCTGATGTCTGACACAGAAGAGCACAGTCAGCTGATAGATTGCCAAGTGCAGTGGTAATGTAAATATGTGAGATGGCTGACGACAGACTTAGGCAGCCCCTGCTCCTATTTTATTTTGCTTTTTGTCCGGATGATGTGCATCTGAATTAGAACCACTACACAGCAGAAAGCACAGTAAAAAGAAAGGTTTTTTTCATTATTATTCAGTCATTTCAGTTATATGCGCAGTGCCATGTAAGTGGCATCATGTTAATTGTTTTTTCTACCAAAAAAAAAAAAAAAAAAATTTCACACTTGGTTGCAAAGCATCTGAACCTGAGCGTATTTGACTAAAAGGTGCAGCACAGTTCTCTAACATTCTGGACAACTTCATTAGTTCGGTGATTGCTTTTTATTTGGAAATTGTGCTGAGGTGGGATGAGACTTTGAGTTGAAGGTGTTTCCACTAAATTTATGGAAGGCATCTCAGTGAAACCACGTCCTGCTGGGATTTTGTCACCCCTTGCTGTAATTAGGTGGGGATAATGGAGAGTTGCGTACGGGACCTGTGAGTACTGATGCTGTTGCTTGTGAATTGTCCAAGCAGATAAGCTCCATATCTGTTAAGCATCGAATGTTGCAGTACTTTCAGCTGGGTGCGTTGTTTTCCCTGTGCACTGTTAAATGCTTGCTGAGTCCGGCCCCCATTGGGAGCTGCAGCAATGCCTGCATCGTCCTTAGGCACCTTTTGGGGGTTGTGAAGCTCACTGTCTTCAAAGCCCCTTGAAAAGTGTTCTCTTTAAAAGGATATTATGCGTGTGTAAAATACTGCTGTTCCTGCTGAAGCTTGGACAAACTATAAACCTCTGTGGTTGCAGAAAATTACTGAGTGCTGCATAAGCTCTTCAAGTGCTGCTTTACCAAATCAAAGGCACTGTGCTCAAGCACTATAAAAAAAGAGAACTCCCACGGTGAGAGGCAGCTTGCTACAATGGCATTCAATTCAAGGTCATGCATAAACGTCAGTCACAGGAGGAAAAAAGCCAAATTAAGCATTTTTAGCAGAGAAAATCTCGAGATAAAACATTAAGGATGTGAAGATACAGGTAAGGGAAACAGTAAAATCCATGTGGCAGAACGGTTGTGTAAGCAGTTATAGAAATGGGTATCGATATCCTTTCATTTACGTTTTGTCTATCGCTAAATGCAAACAGCTTCCTCCCGTGATCTTGCTTTTGCATGGCTTCCTGCACTCATCTTTGTTATTACAGATCTTATCTGGACACTGCCCAGAGAGGAAAATAAAAAGTAGAAATTAGATCGATATATTTTGTGTAAATTGGGTATAAATTGTGAAATGAACAGGAAGTTGTTGTCAGTTGCAGTACTGATTTGATGAGGAGGAGGTATTTGATTTACTTCTTTCCCGGGCAGCCAGTGTTCAGAATTAGTGACAAAGTTTGCATGTATGAGTTTCCTCAGACTCACCAGCCTTTATACATAGTACTCTATGTACATACTGATTCCATTTCTCTTCGATTTATTTTATTTTAGGACAATTAATACATACTGAAATTGTAGATTTCCTTTACCAGAACTGAGGTAATTTTGTCACTTCCCATTGGATAATGAAGCCTGAAGAAAGGCTTTAAAATTTAATGTGTCTTTATGGGATATTAAATAATAAATATTGTTCTGAGATATTTTCAGCACAGAGTAACGTTGACTAAGGAATATGCATAGCAAAATTGCTTCTTTATTATGTAAGATCTTGGTAAATCAATAAGGCATGTGCCAGTAAATAAATGCATGCCATTCTGAGCTCCTGCAGTTAAGCAGGCGTTGTGTGATCAGGATGTGTCTGTCAGTCAGCATAGGGGTTTTGTAGTTTCAAGTGTATTTTCATGTTGATTTTGGCTTCATGCTGAACAACCACTGTTTGTCACCCCCGTAGCCTGGATCAGCCAAGTCACCATGCAGCACAAGGAGGTGGGAGCCGCGCTCTCTGAGGAGCTGAGCTCATGATTCAGGACCTTGACATGAGCTGACGCTTACGAGAAGATATACTCTGTGACTTCTGTCCAGGTTCATCTCCTTTCCCTATAAATATATGACCCGGTACTGTTCTGAGCCGCTTTACTCTGCTGGTTTGTTGTGAGCAGTATGTAGTTGAACCACGGCATAGAGAGGCAGATGGAGATGCACGTATCCAGTACTGCAGGTGCACGCAGGTGCTGGTACTGGGTATTCAGGAAGATACACTAGAGAGGATTGGTCTCCCAGATCCTTGGGTACTGCATGTTGCCTGGGGATTATTCTTCTGCCCTCCCCTGAACTCTTAAATCCCTCTGGTTTGTAGACATGAAACTGACGAGGGAAAATTTAGGTAGTTCTGGTTATTCTTTTTTGCTGGAGAGTTATCATAATTTATTAAATAATGGTTTGTGAAGATGCTTTCTTTAGTACATGGATCATGTACTAAAAAAGTGGAATCTGGAAGCATTACAAAGCCTAGCAGGGGGACATATGTCCCAGAGTGGGAATAGAAATTTTCCTTTTTGACAGGTTTTCTTGAAAACTAGATTCACACTGGCATACAGATTCTTCCCAGCAAAGGGAATGCCAGAGCGCTGCAGTCGGGGCTCCTGCTCATTTTGAGTGCTCTGTAAATTGGCAGAGAAGGAGAGGTGTGTAGCCTGGAGGCGTGCATCTCCCGCCAGGCAGTGTGCTGCATGGCAGTGCTGCAGGGTCAGGCTGAGCGTGAAGCTCAGGAGCTTCACATCACGACAATCCCACATATGCAGTGTAAGCACAAATTTAAACTGGAGGTTCACCTTGGTGATATTACCATGGTTTTGCTGTAATATGCTCTGTTCTGATCTGTCTTGCTTGTTGGGCAGGTGCTTAAAGCAAATGCAGAGCTGTCCCTGGGATAAGAACAGAGAATTTCATTTCCTGTGTTGTCCTAACTCCTGGTTGTATACTGTTAGTCACTTTTAAGCTTTTTAGTTACACTGTATGTCTTCCATTGAATGGGCTCTTGATGTGCTCTTGCACATCTTAATTCTCACTCACGCTCTTAGTATCAGAATACCTCCTTCTTTCTCTTCCATGCACTGTTCCCATCACCTGCGAAAGATAATGGAATTAAATTTTAATATTAGCATTCAATTTGCAATTGTGGGGCCTTGAAACATCACCTGCTCTGTGTGAAGGAGTTTTTATTGAGAGGTTTGGTGCATGGTCTCACCTCTGTGCTGGGATACGGGATAGAGCAGATCTTTGTGGAAGCTATGTTAAGGCACGTGGAAGACATACAGGTCACACAGGAGAGCCACCAAGGCTTCATCGAGGGCAGGTCCTGCTTTATCAACCTAGAGGCCTTCTGTGATAGTGTAACTGCATCAATAAACAAAGGAAGAGCCACTGATACCATCTATCTGGACTTTAATAAGGCTTTTGACACAGTACTCTTCAACATCCTTCTCTCCAAATTGGAAATATATGGATTTGATGGGTTGGCTGTTTAGCAGAAGAACTGGCTGCAGGATCGAGTCCAGTGAGTGGTGATCAATGGCTCAGTGCCTGGATGAAGGCCAGTGATGAGTAGTATCCCCCAAGGGTCATTGCTGGGGCCAATACGCTTTAATATCTTCATCGGTGACAATGACAGTGGGATCAGGTGCACCCTAAGCAAGTTTGCTGTTGACACCAAGCTGTGGGGTGCAGTTAACACAGTAGAGGGACAGGGTGCCATCAAGATGGACCTGGACAGGTTTGAGCTGTGTGCCCAGGTAAACACCATGAGGTTCAAGAAATCCAAGTGCAAGGTCTTGCACGTGACACAGAGCAGCATCCACCACAAATACAAGCTTTGGGATGAAAGGAGTGAGCGCAGCCTTGCTGTAAAAGATCTGGGAGTACTGGTGGATGGCAGGCTACACGTGAGTCAGCAGTGTGCCTCTGCAGCCTGGAAAGCCAACTGTATCATGGGCTGCATCAAAAGAAGTGTAGCCAGCAGGGTGAGCAAGGTGATCCTGCCTTTCTACTCTGTGCTGGTGAGGTCTTATCTGGAATACTGTGTCCAGATGTGGAGTCCTTAGTACAGGAGAGACATGGGCCTGCTGGAATGTGTCCAGAGGAGAGCCACAGAAGTGATCCAAGGGTTGGAACAAATCTCCTACAAGGATAGGCTGAGAGCTGGGGCTGCTTGCCCTGGAGAGGAGAAGACTCTGCAGTGACCTGAGAGCAGCCTTTCAATATGGAAGGAGGAGCTATAAGAAAGAAGGGGTCTGACTCTTTAGCAGGATTTGTTATGATGGGACAATGGGAAATTGATTTAAGCTTAAAGAGGGTAGGTTTATGTTGGGTATAAGGAAAAGTGTTTTACTCTGAGGGTGGTGAGGCACTGGCACAGGTTGCCCAGTGATATGGTTGATGCCCTGTTCCTGTAGGCTTTAAAGTGAGGCTGGATCAGGCCCTGGGCAACTTCATTTAGCTGTTCTGTCCCTGTTCATTGCAGGGGAGTTGGACTACTTGACATTTGAATGTCCCTTCCAATTTTAAGGATTCTGTGATTCTAAATTTTTCAACAGAATTAGAAATTCAGGGTTAGAAATCTCTTGCTCTTAAGAAAATTAGTATTTAATATCTCCTGGAGTAGAAGTTTTCACTGTGAGATGCCTGTGTGTTCATTTGTCCAGAATGCTCACAATGGCAATTCTACATCTCAGGATAAATAATAATAATAATAACAATAATAATTAAAAAAGAGGCACAAGTACAATGAATTTCATGGTTACAGAAAGAAGGCATTTGTAACAACAGTAAAATAAGACTTCAGTGGTTTTCTTGAGTCTCTTGCAAGAAGTATCAGAGTAAAACTGAGGTGTTAGAAATAGTTGCCTGATAAGAGAGGATTCAGGGGTTGAGATTTGTGAAAAACAAGAATCAGTATAACTGCAGTGGAACGGCTCTGCAGTCGGTGTCTTTTGCTCTCTAGCACCAGCTGTAGGAGTTGTCTTTTCTCTGGATTTCCAGGAAATTATGTTTCAAAAGGAATCAAATACAACGTGCAGCTGCTTTAATATTTGCAATGGCAGTTACCTTTCTCTCAGCATGTGCCTGCTGTTCTTTTGGCACGAAGCTGATGAAGATGGAATGTCTTTAATATTCTGGGGTAAGCAGCAATCTTGGATGTAAAATACAAATGTCATTGAAGTATTTTTTTTTTTTTTTTTATGATCCACATTTCATGTATACAGAAACATATAGCTAACTAGAAAAGTGGACTAAACAGATACAAAGAACTCAGAAAAAAACGAAGGCAAAAGCTTATCATGAAAAACAAATAATATTTTTGCTGATAGGATTCGTATTTGTAAATGACTGTTGAAAAAGGACTTTATTTCAGAGGATGCAGAATTAATTGAAAAGCTGTAAAATACATGCATGTTGCTAAGCAGGTCCTCTATGAACAGTCACATCTCCCTTTTCAAGACCTCCTCTTAAAAAACCCCACACTTGTTTTTCTCAGCATCTAGAAATGGGAAAACGTTGCTAATGTGCTCATCTACTGTTCTCCCCTATTGCTTTTAACTTCCTATTTAATAAGACACAGGTTATCCCTCATAAATTCTGTATCATCAGTGTAATGTTGCTTTGATATATTACATGTTAAGTCAGCATGGGCACGAAAGGACAGTGTGAAGCTCAGGAGAGGTTTTATTTTCCATTTTTACTTCAAGTGTTCTAAGTTTAATTATATTTAGCAATTGAGAAAGGCAGTTGATAATCTAAAACTTGCCATTCATTCTAGATCTCCAGGGTGCTTGAAAAATTCTTTGTATGTTCATAAATTGGAAAGATTATTTGCTAACTCAGACTGATACTACTCAAAATATCTGCAAAATCAATAAATTACACTAGAAGTAGGAGTCTATATTGTCTAGTTGTAAACGTTTTTGATATGGAAGATTAAAGGTATAATTAAAATCATTTAATTTAATTGGGTCTCAAAATAATTTAACTAGTTGCTCTGGTTTTCCACTCCTGTCCAGACAGGATCTCACTGCTGCCTCTATATGGTTGTTAAGAAAGTGAATCAGTAAGGCTGACTTCCAGCCAGCCTGTAGCTGCTCTCTGATACCTCCTCCGTCTGCTGGAGGCATGGCTTAGCAGGACCAGTGATGCCCCACATCTGCACGGGGCGGCGTTAACAATTCCCTTGGCTGAGATGTTCTGGTTCTTGCCCCATTTCCCTCTCTGCCACGTTTTCAGAGGGCAGAAACTTCTTCTCTGCTGCTGTCATGGTGTCTGCGTAGCTCTGAATGAGACGTAATGAGTGACTACAGAAGGCTTTGTGCTTTGGGTGACTCATATGCATACTAGACACAATGTGAATGGGTCTTCTCATGTCGGTTTGAACAGAAACAGAATATTGGATCAGAAGACCAATAGTGACCCAGAGCAGACAAACATTAGTTCTTCTGCTGTAGCCCTTCTTGAACCACATGCCAGTTTGGAACAAGAGCTGTCCTGGATGCTGTATGACCCAGCTCTGCACCTCTTGTTAAAATCTGGACGGGGATCCGCATCTGATAGCCTGAAACTGATGACCATGAAATGCACTGCCCTTTGGCCATGGGGATCCTGCAGCTGGTGATTTCTCCTGCTCCTGAAGGATAAGCTCTCGGTGCCCTCCTTGCAGTTAAGAGCCAGTTACTTGGCAGCACCCCTCCTCTACCCTCAGATTTGCTTATCTGGGAAGAGCCAGTAGTGAATCTCTGAGGGAAACAGGAGATTCACTTCTGTGCTGCGTGTAGTAATCAGGAGTTGTAATGCTGTTGGTGTGGTGTTGAAACATGAACACTTTATCCATATGAACTTGCAAATGCTAGCAGATAAAATGACTTTGAAGCTCATTTCAAACCTGTGAAAATATTTTAAGTAAATTTCATTTTCCTGAATGTTTTTTCTGCATATGCTGTCACTCTGGTGGCTGTTTACCTGCAGAGCAATCTAAATTTTTGCTGTTATTGCTTTCCCTTACATGGAATGATGAGGATTTCTATAACAATAATAACCCTTGGAGCAAAATGCTATGCAGCCACCTCTGGCCTCCTGTTTGACGAGACCAAATTCCATAAATTTATATATAACACAGAATCAGAGAATGGCTTGGACTGGGAGCGACCCTAAAGCCTGTCCAGTTCCAACCCCCAGCTGTGGGCAGGGACACCTCCCAGCAGACCAGGTTGCCCGCTGCCCCATCCAGCATGGCCTTAGGCAGCACCAAGGATGAGGCACCTACAGCTAAAGAGCAGCCTGTGTCTCAACACCCTCGTAGTGTAGAATTTCTTTCCTGCATCTAATCTAAAATTCCCTTCTTCTAGTTTAAAGCCTTTGTAAGAAGTCCCTCTCCATCTTATTATTATATATAACCTATTATCCTTTCTAAACATTTATCTATTATCTTCTGTTTTATATATACTTAAATATCTATTTCTATATACATCTTCCTAAAGCTTTCTTACATTTCTATTGTTCATTTCTATAGTAACTATTGCTGTCTCTTGCCTATCTTGATATTTCTACACTTTTTATCTCTTTTCTTGGTAGTCTGTATTTATTTCCATATTCCTTCCACACAAGAGAATTCCATCTCTCTTTCTCCCTTTCTTGTATTTTAGTTCTTTCTTCAGGTTGCTGTCTTTTTGCAGTGTAGTACAGAAGAACCAAACCACCAGACTTTGTACTTTTTGAAGCAGGGGAGTTTGAACATGTAAAAAAAAAAAAAAAAAAAAACCACAAAAGAAAGGCAGATCAGTAGTTCTGGTATTCTTCAAAATTGCTCTTTCATTTGAAAGGAATAGAGAAACTCTGGGTGGGCAAATGGAACACTGTAGTGTCTGTGAGAATAATGAGGCTGTGAATGCAGGCAAGGAGTGTATCCCTAATGAATAGATGTGGCTAAGGCAGAGATGTCCACTTAAAGGAATAAATGTGCTGTCAGTGAAGTCTGATGTCTGATCGTCACACTGAAATTCACGTGCATCCAGAGGCTCCTCAAAAGCTTGAGGTCTGGGCATCCGCTTTCTAAATGTGAAGTTCCAGTAGGAACTGGGTGAGCTGAACCTGAATGCGCCAGCTCCAGCTGAAGTTTGGAATGTAGGCTTTTGTCTTAGAACCCATTTACTGCTCCTGTTCAGTTCTCCTCACCAGATTTTTAAGTGCTCCTACTGTTTTCCCACTGGAGGTGAGTGATGCTCATAGAGTGGCAGTATCCTGATGGCATCCCTGAAAGAGTTGTCAGGAGGTGGTAAGCTGAGGTGCATGCATGGAGTGCTGGATCTACAGAGCAGTAAAATGGGCTTTCCTGAAAGCTCACAAAAGATGTAGATGGCTAATATTAACCAGTTATGTATTGCAAACTTTGCTTAAATCTTGTTTTTCCTCCAGGCACTACGCTGTGTGTATATTTCAGACTCTTATGAAAACTCCCATGTAACTAATAGTATGAATGTAGTGGGTTGCATTCTTCACACTAATTAGTGCAGTAAGGGCAGATAATTGTTTCTAACACAATGCATTACTAAGGCAGCAGGCCAGGTGTGCCCAGCCCTTCAGGAATCTCAGTAGTACTTTGGGGATCTCTGATAGTGATAGCACTGCCCAAACCAAACCTGCTGGCTGCTAATAGCAATGACTTTTCCTTGAAAAATGTTCATCTGTGCACTCACCCTTTTGCCCCAGGGCTATTAGTTAACAGAGTAAGTGTGTACAACTAATAATGAGTAGTTTGTCAGGGATAATTGTGTAGTGATGCCAGATTCTCTTGTAATTAGATAAACCCACACTAATTGTGATAGTGTCCAAAAAGGCCCTTTATGGAGGATCAAGCAGGCTCCCTTAAGCCAAACCGAGCAACAGCTTTGCAAAAAGAAGAGTGAATGGTGGAGGGAAATAAGAAATATTTATCATCATGTTATTTTCAAAAACATTCAAGATTTGAGAGGCTAGAGAGCTGCCCACAAGGAATCAATCCTGCCACAATTTCCAAGAGAATGAGGGTCCTTGCTTGGCCTCTGTGATGTCCTTTCCAAGAATTGTGTCTTATGCATGGAAAAACATAATTTTTTTTTCATTGAACTATTTGTTTCTTTGAAATTGGACGTCTGTTTCCTACAAAGTGAATTCTAACTATGGAAGCAGAATCTGTAGATGGGAACAAACAGTGTTTTAAAAAGAAAAAATATACAGAATATAAGCTGTGATTGTGAAGACATGAAATTGTGTGCACTGCTGTGCAAAAAACCAAAAAGCAGGCAGAAACAAAAATCTGTATGACAGGCAGTGCAAACTGAAGACCCATCTTCTGTATTTTGAAGTGAAAGATAAATCAGGAGGCACAAGGAAGTGGGAACATTGCTTGTAGCTGTGGCACTGCATAAGCAAGGCAGCTTATATTTCAGTCAAGTTTTTTGGCTGTTTTGAGACATCTGTGGTTTTTCTTTAGTTTTAAGGCAGCATCTCTGTTTTTCCTCACTCATTATAATAAATCAGGGCTCATACAAGCAGAAAAAATGAGTAAGAATGGCATAGATTGGCCCAGTGTTCTGCATTCATTCCACCAACCCAGTGTTGTAAATACTGAAGTATTTAATTAGCAGTAATGTAAGCTTCTGAGTTTTCTGTTTTGTAAGAAATGCTAAACTATTTGTGATTGCTATTTAAGTGGAATGTCTGGAATTAATTTATTTAAACAGCTGAGCTACACACATTAAAAAAACAACAATAGATGCAAAACAAATGTGTTTATTACAAAGTCTCATCATTCATAATGAGATGACATATTGGTCAGCGTTGAAACGCCCTGTGAAGAAAATGACCTCCCAGATCTCTTGATTTCACTGAGTTTGGAGCACTTCCATTACTGTATGTAACTCAGGACTACCAATATGTGGTACCTTCCTTGAATCATTTAGGGAATTTACTTGCTTTACCCGTAGTACTGCACTATTTAGTACCACCATTTCTTCAGATAGTTATCACAATTCCTGCATGCACGCAGACAAAAAGATCTTTCTAATTCCAAGCAAAAATTGTTAAGTAAGGACTTTTTGTTGCTAAAGTGTACTTTTTCAGAGCAAGCAGATGTTGTTTGAACTACATGGTCTGCCTGGGTCTGTGCTGATGATGGTAACGAGGTGAAAAGTGCTGAATGGAAATTACTTAGTTCTCAATTAATCTAAGTGAATGTGTGAAAATGAAAGCACGCTGTACCAGAGCTGTGATTTGTTAATAAAAAGTCAAAAAAAATAGTTGAAAGAACTTGTGCTTTAAGAAGGAAAAATACCGTCCTTCACTGCAGGTTGTTTTCAGACTGACTCATCATTAACAGACCCTCTTAGACGTTAATAGAGTGCATTTAAATGCTTCTATTATGTTGTGGAAACTATTACATGAGTACTACAATTCTCTGTTTCATTGACAAAAGAAAAACAGGAGAGCATTCTTTACAAACGACAGAATTACAAATTCTGAGCGTTTATAAGGCAGTGATTCATCATCACTTAATTCTCTGCTTCTGCAAAGGCAGCAGGCATTCGTAACAGTCCTTTAACCTTTTGCTGTGTTGCAGTCCATGATGTGGACTCAACACAGTTATGTGTGCCTGCAGTCTGGTCGCAGAACCCTGTGGCTGCTGCAGGCCACGACCGTATTCAGCTGAGCTCGTATTCCATAGAAACTTCCCTGACCCTCTCAGCACAGCTCATGGTGGCCTCTATGAGCACTAATTGTGAACTGGCAAGGGCATAATCTAAAAGAGATAATCACAACAGTGACCAATCATCTTTTTTTTTTTCTTTCTTTTTTTTTTTTTTTTTAAAGTACCCAACAAAACTCTACCTTTAATTCTTGGGAAGTATAATAAATTGCAGTGTTGATGGTTCTGTTACGTTCTGTGCACGCTGTGTTAAATATGATAGCTGGAAGATGGGGGGGGGATGAAAATTCTCTGTGATGGTGATGAGATAAACAAAAGTCTGCACTTGAATTAATGTTTCAATAAGATGCCTAAGCAACATATGTCTCAACCTGGCTAGAGTCCTAAAGTGAGAGTAAAAGACTTTAATTACATGATTGATGGCTACTTCAGGAGAGAGCTGGAATCCACAAGGACTGCAAGGTCATGAGAGCTGACTGGCAGAGGGGGAGGGAGCCAGGGTAGCAGAGAAATAAAATGGAGAGCAGGTGACAGTGAAGGCCGTCTATCTGCAGCAGGGAAGCAGCCAGTAGCACACAGAAGCCCTGCTTTAGCTGGTGTTATTTTCCTGTAAGAAAGTGTAAGAGTTGTGTGCTTGGATGTCTCAGCTAAAATAAAGAAAACCATCAAGTTGCTGCATGCAGTGCTCAGGGACTGCAGACGTTTCTTTTGGGAAACCACAGAACGGGACTTGTTCTAAAACAACTCATACACCTACAGAGCCATTGGTCAGCCTTTTGCTGGCATCAAACTTTCCTAGGCACTTCACAATAATTAAAAAGAAATACAATTCTTGGGTCATTCTTGCCAAAATAGCTGTCATTTTGTATGTGAGGATGGTAACGTATATATTCTCATTTGATTGTTCCTTTCCATTTAGGCACCCCTATCCTATTCCAAGGTTCTGATCCTATGCAGGAAACTGTATGATAAACGTTATGGCTGAATGTTGGCCGTGTGCTCTTAAACATCAGGTGGATTAGAATTCTGCCTGTGTGAGGCCTTTCACTGTGTAGGAACTGGGTTTGATTCTGATGCCAATTGCTGTCTTTTTGGCTGCCTTGCTGTTACCTGTGCTCTCACACAGGCAAAGGCTTTTTATTTTTTTTGCTGGAAACTCCTCAGCGGATTGCAAATTTCTTTTAAATATTGGCTTCCTTTTTCCAGTAAGATATCGATAGCAAAGCTTTTCTCATTGTGCTGCTTAGTTTTTACTATGTCAGTCTTTTTGTGGCTGTCATGCCCTCCTAAGAGCCCTGTCTTGATACTGCTCTCCCATTCAGTTCTTTTCCTGTGATAGTCTACATAGAGCTATGCAAAGAAGAAGGTACAATACTTTCCAAAATATTTTTCATTTGCATCTTGTGGCAGGTCATCAAGTATTTGCTTTTAGGGAAAGAATTACACGTCTGAGGTGAATTTACAGAAACTGGGTTAACTAATGACTGCTTGTCCCAGTTCAAATTGTGTCCCAGATTTGAATGCTGTGTTATGTAGTCAAACCAGATAAATTAATGAGCAGACTGTTTTATAGCTGGCTTTTAGTCTCCCATGAGATGATACCTTATTAAATGAATTTGATCTTCTACAATTTCATACATTTCTTTGCTCTTAGAATTGTATTTTGTTTGCATTGGCTAAGGGCAGAACGAGGTAGAACTGTTGTTTTCCTTAGGGAGCATATCATTTTTCCAAATAAATTTGAGCAATTCTACTATTCTAAATATTTTAATGCTCATTGCAGTGTAATTTAGCTCAGTAAGTAGGACTGGAACTGTTGCTTTCTGGGTCACCGTTTCAAAAATCCCTACGTGGACAAGTAACTTGTATTTTCTGCACAGCATCATTGCTGTTATTCTCAAATAAAGGCCAGGATAAAAATGGGCCAAGGAGCCACGCTGCCCTCTCCCCCTTCAGCACAATTTACCAAACTCAGGTATGGGAGGCACTGCCAGTGTAGTGTTCATCTATTCGACAATATCAGTCTCCATGGCATTCTTAAGTTTACTTAAATAATGTTACCCAAGATGAGCAATACAGTTGCATAGCTCTCTGCAGAAGAGGTGCAGCAATGAATACAGTGTTTTGGAACAAACTAATGTACTTGGGATGCTGTAAATGGAATAGAAAAATAGAATTTGAGTGCTTTGAACAGAAAGATGGCTTTTTCAACAGCTTTATGCTGTTCTTTATTTTTGCTGTGGTAAAGAAAAAACGATGGTGGTGTAGGAAATCAGAACAGTAGTTTTGGGGAAAATGCTTCATTTGAGGATTAAATTTTACGTCAAGTATAACTGACACACAAACCTGATATCAAGACAACTCACAGAAAAACCTCACTATGTTTGCTGAGGTTTACTACTTGTAAAATGTGGCTTTCTGTTATCTCATTTACCACTGAAGGAGCTATTTCAGGTTCATTTTACTGCTGACAGTCTAGTATGAGTTAATCTGCACTGTGAGCAGTGAGAATCATTCCACCATGTAGTAATTAAATAAAAGACAAGATGGTAGAATCAAAGGAAGGCACTGAGGCGACAGTGACCTACTTTACTGAATCAGAGGAACAGACACAGAAAAACTGCTCTAAGATCCTGGAACTAACCTTTTAAGTGCTGAAAATAGCAGATCTTGTGTAGGACCCTGAATCTCAAACTTGTCACAGTAGTATAGACATGAAGAAGCCACAGATCGCTATTAAAACAAGCTTACAAATGATTTAATTTTGATATATCTAAAAATGAGATGTCTTCAGAAATCTGCATCCGCAAAGCAATGGTGCTGTGTGTTATGTTGGGGAATTTTATTGTGCAACTTGATGCAAATTTGTACTTAAATATAGAAAGATTTATGGAACGATGCATTGGACAGAGTGCTACTGCCAGAAGCAGTTGTACCAGGAGCCCACAGAGGTGGGCACACATCAGTTCCTTTCACCCACTGACTCCAGCACCTATCCGGGAGCGTCAGTATCCAAGGGAAAATTGCAGTATCAAAGCTGTTGCTTGGAGTTATTTCCCTTTGCACTGATTAAGTCTCATTACAGTCTTCTAGTGGTGCTGAATTTGAAATTTCTGTGGTAACTTGTTTTCACTAATTAACGAACTTTGTTGCTGGTGTTTACCTCATGCTGTTCCAGAAGAGCAGCTCTGTGTACTGCTGGAGTGGTCTCGTTGGCTCTTGTTATCTGCAGCACTGGGCATCTGGCACACCTCACTTGTCAGTGTAAGAGCAGTTGTAGTCCTCTCTCTGTTTTCTTGTGCTCTCGTGTTTCATCCGTGAGCTCCTTTTTATTATATATTTGAAAGTGAAATTCTTTACGGCACCATTGTCATTTGTATCAGCTAGCTGTGCAGTGCAGTTCGCAACGTGCTCCATGGAGATATTCTTCAGAATTGCAATGCCAGATGCCCAATTCTGGAGGCTGTGCTTCTCAGAAACAAAATCTGACACAGTTTCTTTTGAAATACTCTTCCAGGGATGCTTCCAGGACGAGGGAAAATCCAGCAATTAATTCAGAGATCTCAGGCTGCGAGTGGTAGCTGATGTGCAAGGGGCTTTATTGGATCTGTAAAGAAGGCTGTTACAGTTGTTCCAGCATGGCATGTTGCAGGCCAAATGTGTTCACCATTTTGATTTTCTCTTCATGAATGAGAGCTGATAGAGAGAGTTGTTTTGTTTTTTTTTAAGAGGAAAGTAGGTATCATCTAAATTGAGCTGGAGAGAAGTCAATATCCTGAAGAGGTTTTCAGTGCTTCTGTTGTTTTGGTATTTCAAAATAACACCCAGAGCACAGGACTAGGAAATGAGTGGTGCTGTGAAATTCAAGAAGAAATGAAGTTTAGATACTGGGTTGAAATGTTAATTTTCCTCATTGCATTATGTACATTTGGTGGATTAATTTGAGGCAGTGTGATTTCCCATTCTTTTAGACCCATAGGTGTCACAATCAGCAAAAGGTGGTATGTCGCTGATTTCTTTCTTTATTTCTTTATTTCACGTGGGTGTTTACCTTGCTTTGAGCAGCAAGGTGGACCGGAGACCTCAGTTGGTCTCTTCCCACTTCAATTAGTCTGTGGTTCGAGCATTTCTTTCCTGGGGGCAGTTGCACAGCTGGAGGTGTTGCAGCATCCAGTCTATCCAGCTGTACAGACCATAACACACCTTGCAGCAAACGCTGTCCTTCCTGTTAATTCAATCCAAGAGCGAGTCTTTTTTGAAAGAAACTTGCTTGCCACATTTTCTTCACCCTCTCAGCTGCTCAAATGTGTTTAAGGAAAATTAAATCTCTTCAATCAATTTTAATTCCATAATGTATTTAAAATAAGTACTAGAAAATTCAATTGTCTTCAATAACAATATTTATTTTGTTAGATCTTCAAGTAATTTGGCTTTTTTTTTTTTTTTTAAGGCAGCTTTAGGAAACATTTTTTTCACATTATTTAGAGAATGACCTTCAGTACCAATAGCATTTTGTTCTAGCACACTTCTCTTTTTTTGTGCCCTGATTAAATAATGAGTTGTAAATCAAAATAGTTAAATGGGATATGACTGCAAAAATTTCTGTTTAAATTGGAAATCTTTGCCATGTGTTCTACAAGGACAACCTTTACTGACTGTGGATACTTTCCTGTTCCAAAAAGCCTTTTCAAAGGTACTCCGAAAATCTTTCTTGCCAGAGCAATAAGCTATGCAAACAAATAGTCCTTGTGCAGACAAAACTAGAAGTGCATTGTATGATTTAACTGCTAAAGCACTTCTTTTGAAAGACCTTGGGGAGTAAAATAAATAAAAGATTCTGGGCAGCACAGTGTATGTTTTTGCTTTATTGTGTTTGTAGCACAATAGGTCTTATAAAGTTTAGAATTAATACTAAATAGCACTTTAGATAGTTGGTAGCACTGCAAATACTTTTTTCTTTAGCTGTATTGGAACATGTTTTTTGTTTAGATTCGGCTAAAATGATCTGTTATATGCAGATGATTATGCAATATCTGCCAACATCCTACCCTGAGACAGTCGTAGCAGATGGTCAAATGTGGCATTTGTGTAAATGCAACTATATCTGATTTTTCCTGTAATTATTAACACTGTTTTGTGTCTGAAGACTCGGTTTGCATTGAATTAACTACTTGTAGACTATTTCTGCAGACTTTGTATTGAAGAGACAGTATTTCGACCTTCTATTTTATTCACAAGACAAATACCTCTCTAGAACAGTCTGAGTTACATGTCAGCACATTGCAAATTTAGTGTAAAATGACAAATAAGTTACCCAGGGCTAAATACACTGCTGTGTAAAGAAAACAAGTCCTATTACTTAATTGTGTGACTCTCCAAGTGTTACTTTAGAAGCAAAAGGATAGTATAGACACTAATCTGTACTAATAATTATTGTGTATTGAATTGGCAATGTGAGATGCATATGAAAAATACAAAGGAAGTCAATTAGTTCAGTAAGTACTTGGATACATACGTGGTGAGATGGGTGCAGCTAGACTGAAATACAAATGAGTTTTGTCATTGGGGTAGTTTTGGAAGTTTTAGTGATTATTTTGCTGAATATCTAAGTCCTCCTTAAGTTCCAGTTCATGTTCTTTCCACCTCTTCTTGGCCATCCCAGCTGGCTTGTACTTTTGCCAGTTGCCTCATGCAAATCCAGACCCACTTTTTTGTATGTTTTAGCAAAGGAATTCCACATGTACAATGGAGGATTATGTTATGCTTCCTAATCCTTTGCTCTTTAAATTCTTGTTCTGTGTTGTTTCTGTGGCATGCTTCATATAGAAGATTGTTGGGTTCAAGCTGTTTTTTTCTGCTGCTGCTCTTCCATAGATATGCTGGTAAATTAGTAGGTGATATATACTGTATTCAAACCAATTTGTAGCATTAGTAAACTTGACACAGAGATCAAATTCAGTGTTATAGATAGTAAAGTCGGCAATGGGGTGTCCTTAGTGTACAGCACTTCTGCCTTTTTAGGTTTATCACTGAGAACTGTACTGTAGTTTTGTCTTGCTATTATAGTTGGTGATTTCTTATATTTTATTGGGCATAAAAATAATAGTATGGCAGTGTTATTAGCTACAGAATAAAGCACCGTTATCACTCACTTTTTATTTTAAATTCAAGTACTGTATTGATTTTGCAGTGGGAAGGCATGCAGGTCCAAAACAGAGGGCACAATGAGCAATCAACAGCAAAGCATTTCTTCAAGATTCTGTAGCTACAGAGTTCCAGTAAGAAATGATAGAAAAAAGGAAATCGGAGCAGATGGTAAAACCAGAAAGCAAGAATGCATTTAAATAAGATGATATTGAGAAGACATTTAGTTAGTGCACTCACCGTTTGCTATGGGGCGTTGTCCTATTCATCTCACTATTTGTTTTTTGAGAGTAAGAACTGGAACATTTGCCTTGTGCTTTATCTTGCTTTGAACAAAAGTAATGTGTCACTACAGGAGGGCTTTGCAGTGGGATCTGATTAGGCTGGACCTATGGGCTGAGTCCAGCTGCATGGCATTAAATGAGTAATGCTGCATCCTTCAATTGGGGCAGGAAAAAAAGCAATGCTGGTGGTCATGGCTGATTGTAATCAGGGTTTGCAAGTCCTCCTGTTTATGTTACTCTTTGGTCAGGGATGTTTTGGCACTGCTGAATAGAAAGGGTCCCCCCTGCACTTTCAAACCATTCAATTCCTGACCTATTGTAAGGAATTGAATTCTCATGGGGGCTATCCTGAAGCTAAGAGAATCGAAAGGTCAAAAATGGTGAAGGTGGTAGAAGAGTTTGAAGAAAAGGGTGGCTATAATGCCTGAGCATATTGCCAGACCCCTCTTGCTGTGTATATTAGAGCCCCTCATTAATCTCCAGCAACCTCTCTAAAATGATCATATATTCATTTCTAACCATTTCTCTTCCTCTGTCTTTTCTGTACACATTTTTTCCCCCCCTCCTGTAGCCCATCCAAGCTTGCTTTTTGAAAAGAACTGTACTAAGTGTAGGCATTGCCCCTTTCTGCTACCAGGCAATCACACATCAGATCTACCTCTAGGTACTTCTCTGTTGCTTTGTTAAGTATTTTGTTTTTGTTTTTTTTTGTAGTAAGTTGATGATTTTTTTATAAATTTAAGCCTAAAGCATCCACAGTAACATTGCAGTCCTTGAGTCTTCAGCTGCCCTGAGCTCTAATTAAATTTATTCAGGAACTCACACAAGTTTCATCCTGATGTAGATTTTTATAATTCCATGTGTTTGCAGCATTTACTGTCTACGCATCCAGAAACACCAAGGGAGCTCTGCTCAAAGTAAATACCTGGTAGGAACCGGCAGTTCTCTGAGGAATCTGCATAGTGCTATTCTTCTGTCCTTCCAGATGAGAGAGAAAAAGTGGCACTGCATTCTGCTTCCCTACAGTGTCCTTCCTTTGTGCTTAAGGGTATGGCTCAACTCGGAGTTGGGCTTGGCTGATAGACTGTGGTCCATGAAGATGCTGTTACTTGTAATACTGCTCATTTGACTTCTTGTCCTTCTGGGTGCTCTTACTGCTTCAGGGCTTATTACTGATTGAAGTTCAGTCCTCATCATTTTGTTTTTTTCCTCCTTTTTTCTTCTTAGCTTCTGTTACATTAACATGGTGTTGCAGATGCCTTTTATCCTCATTTCAGAGTGTTTCAACCAGCAACAAAGATCCTGTGCATTAAAACGACTTGGTATACAAAAAATCTCAGCCAAAATCTCTGAAGTTCTTATGAAGTGCTCTGACATGTATTCCTTCAGGGAGAAGTGGGAAAGCAATGGGAGGTGGCGCTAGAGTCTCCATTTATTTTCATCCAGCTTAAAACTGTTCTTTTTCATAGAACCATAGAATGGCTTGGCTTGGAAGGGGATGCCAAGGATCTTCAAGTTCCAACCCCCCTGCTGCATGCAGGGCCACCAACATCCAGATCTGGTACTAGACAAGGCTGCCCAGGCTTCCATCCAACCTGGCCTTGAACGCTTCCAGGGATGCTGGGCCCTTTTGCAATAGCTACTCTGATTTTTCTCTCAGCCCTTTCCTGTCAGGAAAGTCTGCCAGGAAATGGAATTACGTGGTTTACGTCATGAAGAAACATGGAGTGCACTTAAGTTCTTATTCTTTCCATTGCGTTTTGCTTCTATTACAACTTTCACACTATTGCTTTATCCTCTAGTGCTGTTTTATGTCAGGTGACAGTTCTTTTTCCTAAGAAAAGAAAAAAAAAGTCTCCCTTAGTCTTGAAGAAGTCCTGGTCTCATTACTCTGTGGAAAGAAGGGCTAACCAAAGCTTGGATGAAAAAGAACTGTCCAAAGACAGAGGCAAAACTTAACTTCCAGTGGATTTGTTTGAAGTACAAGTAATGTTTGCCCTCTATTGAACAAGTAACCTATTGATTAGTGTAACTGCTGTACTCTTACATGTCTACCATGGTGTTTTCATTTAACGGATAAAAATGTCTACAGCTTGTTCTTGTGTTGGTTTTGAGAAATAGTACGGGTTGCAGCCAGCGTACGAAAGTACTTGACGGTTGTGACGTCTTTGACTTCTGAGAGCCACTTTGTCAGTTTTCTAAAGGCGTTGATTAATTTGCATTTATGTTCATGCAATTGCAAGATAAAATGATCCATTTTTTATCTGTTTCAAAAAGCATCTTTGTTGGCTTTCTTCTACCCACCTGAAGATAGATTACAGAAAGAAATGTACTACTGAATCTGGGATTGACTAGAAATTCTTCCCTTCCTTCTGGCCAGCATTTTTAAGTGTTTATTTTTCCTTCTCCCATTTGTTTCATATAAATTCATGAACATAAGGATTATCAATTCTGACATATTACTAGAGAGAGCTTTAGAGTCATTAACGTTGTTACCCTTGCACATTACTATGCACCAGAGATGCTGATTCTGTAACAGAAGAGCTGTTCCCAAGATGTTTTTCAGTCTCTCCAATACAATAAGCTTGCAGAAGTGCTTGATATGGTCAGGGCAGGTATCTCATCTCTATATTGCTCATTTTTTTTCTCATATAATAACCTTCTTGTTAGTTCTTTAGTAATCCTGTAATCTTAGCTATTGTTTAACATACATTTCCCATACATTTATATATATACGTATAAATATATATACAACATATACAGTGATATTTATAAATAGTATTTATATATAACATATAATTTGTATCTATACATAATGATGAATATCTGTCTATCCCTAAATTACTGTTGCAGGTAATCAGCTGTTGTTGCAGTTAGAAGGAGTTAGTTACTAAGATGTTTATATTCCAGTTGAATGGACAATGTTTCATTTGAAATCCTGATTTTACACTCGGAACAGAACAGCATCACATTTTGCATTGTCTCTACCAGTGGATGTAGTTGGTTAAGACTCATCTACCTCTTGAATTTTATTCCCTAATAGTGTTTTATTCTGGTTTGGTTTTACATTTTGCATGGAAGTTTTTTCTTCCTTAGCAATTTTGGCAGTGTCTGTTTGTCCCCACTTACCTACTCGATACTATCTGTGTTCCTCAATAAGACTTGCTTCCAAGGTTTTAGCTTACTTATGTATCTGCTTCTCTCTTCATTACGGTGATGTTTTTGGTTGCCCAAAGAGTTCTGTTTCCGTTTTTGACATCCTTGAAGCTGATTGCTAGTCAATGAGTTCATCCACTCTTTCTGTTATTGCCTCTCTGTAACCACAGAATAAGGGTGTTCAAGTTCAGTCTTTCTGTGTTTCCTCATTATCTCTGCCTAGCTTGTTAAATTCTGCCTTTTAATACTGTTTGGCTATCTGAGTACTTTAAAATCAGTTCAATGTTGTTCTCACCAAAATACTTTTAATTTAGATATAGGTCAGTTAGGTTATTTTTGGCTGCGTTCTGAACTCTAAAGAAATGGTTGTTTAATAAGAGTTGATGAGGTACCAGAATTAGCACTCTCTCTCTGCAAACTTGTTTTATTTACAAATAAGTCAGAGTGTCAAGTAATTTGATTTTATAATTCTGAAAGTTATTCAGTTCAGATATGTGCCTGTGTATATTTGGGGAGGATTGCGTTATTAGATGTTTTGTCTATGGCTGTAAAGCCAGAAGCCAAATATTCAGGAGAAAAGCTTTAGCAAAACAGGACGCTTTCCTAACTTACAACTTGAGCACAGGGATTTCAGATGGGTTAAATAAACTGAGAATTCTGGTTTAGTGAGTTATATGGTAAAGATCTATGTGTACACATGAGACATTATGGGTGACAGAAAAAGAAAACTGGGGCTTGGTATGTAAAGAAGCGCAAGGCATGTTGTTGGCCATGATGCTTTGATTTCAGAGGAATAAATCCTATATTCAGTTGCATGCTATGTTCTTGACACATCTATGAAAAATCATGTACTGTTCATTTTAATGTCATCGTCACTACAGGGGGCACAGTACTGTCTCAGATGATACATTTGGATTTTGGTGAGTGACACTGCTTTGTCTCAGTATATTTCTCCAGTCCTCTTCCTCACTCAATGAAACCCAGAAGACTCAGCTGTCAAGATGGCATAGAAACATACCTGAGCAATAAAATTTGTCTCCTTGACATTAAAAAAAAGCCAGACCAAAACCAGGCAGCTATGCTAGTGTCTCTAGGTTCACTTCTCACTTCTGTCCTGCACTTAAGGACTGAGTAAGGTCATGCAGGCACCTTGCCATCACTGCACTCTACTCAGTGTGACCTCTATCTGATGCTGAAGAATTTGCTAAGTTGTCTTTAATGTTCTGAGCAGAACAGATCTAAATAGATATATTGGGTAAAATAACTTCACCTGTGAAAAAGAGATCTTGTCATGACCCTGTTCACTAAGGGGATTTTGTTTATAGTGTTACATTTAAACAGGAACAGCAGAAAAGCCTATATAGGTATTCAATAGTAATTGAAGAGGGCGAATTGCATGGCTTGTGGGACTACAGAATGTGGAATTTTGTACTTCCTCGTCATTCTTTTGAATTCAAATACACTCATTATAGTAATAAGAATTTGTTACTAGATGACAGCTCTTCAGTTGCAGGTATGAAATGAGTTGAGGTTTTCTCTTCAGCTGGTAATAGGCACATGGTTACTAGTGGAAAAAAAGAGGAAAAAAAGAAGTATCACAGCTGACAGTTATCTACTTTTATTGACATTCTTAATGGAGTGGTCAGCAGTTAAATAGGTAATTGCAGTCCCCTTTTTGTCCTTAGTTCAGATTCTTCTAACGTATTCAACGGTAAGCTTTGTGCAGATAAAAATAAAAAATAGGAGATAATATATTTTTCTCCCTTATTTAGTGTTATTGAACATTATTTCAATGAGTGTAAGAATCGGGGGTATTTTTTAAATAATTGCTAAGTAGCAGAAATACCTTATTAGAGATTATATGTTGCTCCTTATTTTGTATGGCACCAAACAGCCTATCAGCAAGGGAAGCATTGGTAAGAAAGTGTATTTAATAAGTATTTTGGCAGAGACTAGCATTAATTTTTCTCAGTTTTTCTCCCGGGCTTTCTCTTGTTGACACTATTGAATAAGAAAGCTAATTTATTCTGGATGTGTAGGTGTTACTGAATGTAACTGCTTTTGAAGAGAATATGCAGTGCATTTAAGATGTCTTATTTTAAAGACTGTTGTTCTTTGCTGTTTGTAGAAGTAAAAATGCTATGGCAAGTCTCTGAATGGTGCGTGACTCATTAAGTGGGAAGTTCTTCACTCATGAAAACTAAATCATCTCTCGTGCTTTTTCAGAGGTTTGTTTTGCTCATGTTCTGAGGGAAATTTATGGGGAGCTCTTGCTATCACATAATAAATGCAAAGTGAAAAGCAAAATGCATGATGATTCCTGAGACAGGGAGGCTGCCATTAAAATCTGAATAAATCTGTCTTCAGGTAGCTAGTGTTATTGAAGTAACAGAGCTATCATGAAATAGAGATTTTACAGTAGAATATCTGTATAAATAAATATGCACACACCCACATACGTTTGCACACCTAATTCCCAAAGTAAAGGATGTAGATGAGAAGTGGTTCATAATGATGACAAGAGGGCTCTGCATCACTGTGGGTTCAATGCTGACCTGTAAAACAGCGTTATCTACTGCAACTGTCAGTTTACTCTTGACTTCTTGAAGGTGGGCACCAATCGTTTTCGTGTAGCTCACCATCAGGCAACAAAAGGGCAGATATGAATTTTGAGCCAACTGGTTTGGCTATTGGAAAGGATTCAGTTTACTGTTTATAAAATACTGTGACTAACTATTGGAAATAGTGGTTGCCTTTGGCTGGAGGCATTATCAGCATAGTTATATGCATATTGGAAGATATGAAGAGGGGAAAAAAACAAAACTAATGTTGAAATACCTGCAATTATTTAAGGATTAAAAAGAGAAACAATATTTCTTTTTTGCTATTGTGATCTTGATCTTAAATTAAAATTCATTACACTTTTTTTTTCTGTCTCTGACCTTAAATACCCTTCAGAGAAACTGTGCTGTACATCTGTCACTCATCATATAACCTCTAACAGTATTTCTGAATTATAGGCAGCATTGGTAACAAATGTATTCATTTGTACATAATTATGAAAATCAATTTATAAACTCAACATAGAATATTAATTACCCTGAAGGTTAGCTACAAATTTCAGTACTAGGCGTTTTTGTTATTTTTATTTGGATTTTTTTTAATGAGAAATTTTAAATAAAAATACTGATAGTTTTTTTTTTTTTTTTTTTTTTGTAATTATTCTCTTACAGTAACTAATAAACCTAATAAAATAAAACTTGGCGTGAAATAGCAATCTTAATGCTGATGAGCATGGCAAGCATGCCCTCTCTCTACCTGGGCACGGTTAACGCATGGCAGAACTGATTCCACCATGTGCTATATGTCTTACTAATTGCCATGCCAATTAATATAAACTCCAAAGTGTGCTCCTTTGTTCCACTATTCTGGACAGTAGTTAGTCTCGTTTACGTCAAGTATCAGGATTCTATATTTATTTCATTTATTTTTCTCCCCTTTCTTTTCCCTGCATCTTCCACTCAGCTCCATTCGCTCTGCCAACCCATGTTCATACTGATACAGTCATACACATTTTTTAACTCCATTCAAGACCAAGTGCACATAAACAAAAAAAGCTATCTAACCTTTCTAGAAAGAAATCTCCTCTGTTTGTGGAGTAGTGCTTCTCCTTTACTAAAGGATTTTACCTTCCTGGTGGGAAGGCAAGGCAAACCCAAGGGAGCTCAGGTGTATGCAATGCATCTGATTGACCAAAAGGATCCACCCCTTCCCAGACCTCATTTAAGGGTTGGCAGTGGAGGTAAGGGTATCTTGATGGAAATCCCTGCATACCTGAGGTCTTCTGAAGGTAAGCAGCTTCTTTCCTTTTATTTCTGTGCCCATGCCTATTGTGTTTGTGCAAATCCTTACTTGTTGGAGCCTTAGGACCTTGCTGCTTTGCTGCTATTGTTGTGCTTTCCATCGCATTACAAGTGCGCATTCCATGGTAACGTTTGTGTTAATGCAATGGGCATAATTATATCTTTGTGTCTACTGCTTAGTGTTTGTAAAGATTGGGCTGGGCTGGAGGCTGTACTCCAGTTCCTCTGAATGATCTGCAAAATAGGTAGAATTACTGTGTGAGAAAAGGCATAACTGGTTGAAACCCCAATCTGATAAACTCAAGGCTCTAGTACGTATCAGATTAAAACAAAAGCCTTGGAATTAAGAACAAAGTATTGTGAAAAATAGTCTGATGAAAGTGAGGTTATCAAACCAAGTGTGACATGAGACCAACACGCATTACAGCAATGTATGTGCTATTTCATATTTCTTCTGGGCCTGCCATGTTTATAAGCAGACAAGGTATTCGGTCAACTTTGGTGAATATGCAGATGGATTTACTTTTTCTCTTCTTTGACTTATCCTGAGTAACTGGAAATTCTGCTGAGTTATTATTTCTGGTCTCCAACACAGTCTAGAATTGCAAATGCTGAGCCAGCGTCAGATTTGCTGCAGCAGTAAAAATGAATTGCAGGCTACATCTTCAGTCTTATGGGGCAGAACATAAGAAAAGTTATGTTTTGAAGGCTTGGTATTTGAGTGAGATGCTTGTTAGGAGTGCTAAGGAGTTGAAACAGCTCCAGAAGTGTGACAATTAAATAGATGGTTTGTTGTTTTTTTTCTTTATTTACAAGACCTAACACCCAAGATCTTTGCAAGACACATATAATGGGGGAAAAACAAACAAACAAACAATGACAACAAAACCACCAAAGCAAAAGAGCTACCCAGGGATAGAGGGAGGCTGTCACCCTCATCAGTCGAGAGTAGGGAGTACCTCAGATTTTGTATTCTAGTTTACATGTTTTATCTGTGTAAATGTTTCATCAGCAATTTTTCTTCATTTGGTATCCATGATGCCAGTTCTCTCCATTTTAAAATGGGCATACGTGCTCTTTTCTGTCCATACCAGTTCTAAAACAATGTACTGGGGAATCAGGGAATCTAGAAGAGTTGCTAACCATTGCTGGGTGATGAATGTCTGCTTTGTTGAAATTCTGTTACCTTGTTCTCATTTGTTCTCATTTTTAAGTCAAGACTAATCAACGCAAATAAAGTCATGTCTTCACAATAGGTAAAATTATTTATAGGAGGCATAGGAGAGGAGAATCATTCCTAATTTGCTCATTCTGAGGCTGGAATTTATGAAATTGCAGTTGGTGCAATGTCATAGGGCACCCTCGGCATGAGAGACTCTGTCCCTGAACTTTCCATCAGTTCTTGGAAGAAATAGGTTTGAAATTCATGGCCCTGAATCATTGTAATTTGAAGTGACATGTTCTGTCTCACTTGTGCTTGAATAAAAAAAACAACACACACACACAAAAAAAAACCCAAAGCACACAAACCCAAGCTTTTTACCCAGTGCAGCATGGCTTGTCATATCCTATGGCTTAAAGTTGTGTTCTGTATCTCCAACAACAAGTGTAATCTGATTTAAAAAATAATTTGAGAATTACAGTAGTTCTACATTGATATTTTCCTTGTTTTAATTCTGAACTTAGCAATTCATGTTTAATGGTGGAAGTATGTATTTGCATGCATGCCTTTGTTCACCATGAGTTAAAGCACCTCTGTAAATTGGAATGCCTGTGTATTCCATGTTAACCTGATGGAACAGAGTGTAAGGATGTTTAAGAACACACACTCTTGAAGAGAGATCTTTCTATACCAGTACTTCATTTAGAATAGACCTTGATATTTCTATGGTAACATGTTTTTGTCATCTTCCATTGAAGAAATGGTGGCAGAAAGTATCCTAGAGTGTTGCTCTAGTACGTCTGTTCTTTTATGAGCATGCTGTGATAAATAGTGAACCCAGTCATAGCCCATAGCTACAGTTAATTATTAAAACTTCTTAATGGTACATTAATTAGATGTGTAAGCATCACATTTATTGATATACCTACAAGTTCACCTGTCCTGCTTCTTCATATCTTTCCTGAGATGTTTTTTTTTTTTTATGTAGCATGTGCTCGGCTGTCAGCTTTGTTACAAGATTTGGTAGTACTGAAGGCACATCGTAGTGAGGACGTGTTCTGTGGAAATTGAGAACGAACTCTGTTTCTGCAGCCTGGCTGAGATTTCGATAGACAAACTGTACTGGATAGCGCATGCAACAAAACAACTCCAAGCCCTTAGTTGTTTCTCTTAGCAGGGGATGCCCCATGCTGGGCACAGCTGGCTCTGGGCTGTAGAGAGAGCTGTGCTGGAGCATGCTGTGGCCGTGTTCTGCCCATTGCAGACCCTGTGCTGGAGCAGTTCCTGAGGCATTGCTGCTGGTGGGAAGGACCCAGGCTGGAGCAGGCAGCTCCACTGTCAGCACGTAACTGCGTCCTTGCCTTAATCCACATTGATTTTTGAAATGCTCTTTTCCATGGTTTTGACGTTATTCACACCAGCGGGTTTGCATGGTTTCAAAATGCAGACAAAGAAAGTCTATCAGTAATTCATGAGGTGTAAGTCTTAATTACTGCAGTGAGCACTTAACTGACCTTTTCAGCTGTCCTTGTCTTTCTGCTTATCCATTGAGCTGTACGTTAGACTCCCTGACTTGAAAGTAAAACAGTTCCTTGACTTTTAAAGAGCAGCGATCCCGAAGCAGGTCGTGGCAGTGGCTGTTCTGCCAGGTTCCTGAAAGCGATTCTGAGGATGTGCTCTCAGTGTGTGCAAAACCCAAATGTGAAGAAAATTACCTCACGACAGAGCATCAGACTCCACGATTTCCTGCAAAGGGCTTTTAAAGTTTATCCTTCCAATTCCCAAATAATTCTTCATGTTGTTTCAAATGACTGCAGGATCTTAGCTTTAGATTATTATTATTTTTTTTTTCTTTTTCCTTTTTCAATTAAAACTTGCTTCTTTTCCCTGTTTGCCCATACGGACAGGTAGAACAGGCAGTGCGTGCAGTGCAGTTGCCCCACAGTTCTCTCCCAAGTGCCAGAGATCTGTGGCTCTGGGATCCTGTTTGTATTTGAAGGCTGATTGCTTTTTCAGTAATGCTTTAGATTTGAAAGTGATAAAAAGTTGTGATTAATTGTTCCAGAATTTTTCAAGGAGAGAACTCAAGCCAATGGGTTTGTTATGCTTTGGTAACATGCTGCTTTTGTTCTCTTCCCTACTTTGAAATAAAGACTTTTTCTACCTCTTGCAGTCCTCCCAGACATTTCAAGAACCTCACTTCAGATGTCCTGAAGAGAAACTAAATATCTAAATTAAAAGTATTTTCTTCAAGTAGTCAGGAATTTGTTTCTTTTCTAATCTTCCTCCTTTGTTAGTGATATTACTGTGTTAACGTCTGGACTAGCTGCATTCTTTTAATGAAAATTCAGTTTCTAAGGAAGTCAACAAATGAATTCCAGTATCAGACCCAGTGCCTGTCCAAGATGAAAGAGGGGTGTCACCTGCTTCTCTGTTCTCCTTTTTTGATGCTTGAACTTGCAAAGGCTGTAGCTGGGGGTTTGGCACTGTCTTTCTGTGTGCGTTTGCTGTGTCTCCAGACAAACATCCCATTAAAAATTTTTTTTATCCTTTTTCCTTTTCCCACAAACCTCACTCCAGCTCCTGTTTTTTTTTTGTGTGCTTATCTGTACATTATTGCAGTAGCTCTGCCTCCTTAAATCACTGGATTTTGTTGGGGAAGAAGGCTGGCAAAATGCAGCAGTTGCAGCTGCTCTTGGTATACAGGAAGGCAGTACTTCTTGGCTGTGCCCCCAGCTGAGGGGATAACCCTTTCATAATAACTGAACCTTAAGCAAGCTAATACCTGCCCAGTGCGGAACTGTTTCCCTTCTTGGCATTCTTTAAAGTAAAAAAGTATTTTTAATTGTTTTGGGAACTACAATCACTGTGTAACATAGCATGGAATTGCTAAATAGGATATAAATACGAATGTAGGTCATGATGGTCTGGTTAGAATTAAGCAGAGCTACAGCATTACAGCATTTGTTCATAATTTTTTCTGTGTAGTAAGAATGGTCAGCATGAAAATATTGGCATTTTTCAAAGGAATTTTCTTAAGACTTAGTCCAATCAATGCTTTAGTCACAACTGATTTCCCCTTCCTTTTTAGAAGAATTTCCAAATAAGAACATATGGGAGAACATATGTTTATTATACAAAATATCAGATGCTATTTAAATTAAATTTGGTATGGGAGAGATTGATGTACTAAAAGAATGTGAGCAGAGGACCAACAAGATGATTTGAAGCTTGGAGCACAGCATGAGCTGGGGAGAGGCAGAGCTGCATTGGGTTAGTTGGGAGACTAAAAGGGTATTTTATTACATTCCTCAAGCTAGCTAATGGTAGGTGAAGGCTGGAGCCATATTCCTTGTGGAAGCGCACAATGAAAGGATGAGAGGCCATGGATGCAAGCTGCAGCCCAGGACATTCTTCTTGAGTATTAGAAAAATGTGCTCACGATAAACTTGTGTTGTTTTAAAGATGAATGGATAGATGATTGTCTCAATGGTAGGTTACTTGTAACTTATTTGGAGGAAGAACACGTTTATGGGAAACAGGCTATTTATTTCCATCTTTCTTTGAAGTATCTGTTATGACTCCAGAGAGATGCAAGGTGCTGAGCTGAGTGGCTCAGTATTTTAGAGAACACATTTAGCTCAGATAGCTAGTGAGCTGAATGCAAGTCTGTATTTTGCGTTGAGTATTTTGTCGTAGTGCTGCATCCTATTTGTTTCCAAATTTTATTTTAATGTTGAGTAACGTTAGAAATCAATATCTTTTTCTTTTTAATGATTCACTATCTAATGCTATAAACTGTGCAAGTAGTATGTGTGAGTGTGTCAAGAAATCATCACCCTATGAGATTTGAATTTTGCCTTCCCTGTTATGTGGTATTTAAGATCTGTCTTGATAATGAAAATGGCAATGCTCATCTCACATAGTGATGAGTTTTGAAATGCCTCCTTCTACTGATAAGCTGAAAGGGGAGAAAAAGGAAGCAAATACTTCTTTTCTTTTATCAGACGTGTATTCATTGTTTTGTTCGTTTTTGCTTTTTTCCCCACCCCACTCTTTCTCTCCTCTTCCTTTTTTTTTCTGATACTGTTATGTAAATAAAGATTTATAAAGTGTAAGCTTAATAGCACTAAACACTTGTTATTTAATTGGTAGAGATTTGGGAGAAAGCCCAGACTAATTAACACCAATTCCTACTCTGCTGCCAGTTTTTAATGGATCTTAGGACCAGATCTTTTGGAACTAAAGTTGTATTGAAGGCAAGTTGAAAATAGAAAACAAAGTTGGATGCGATCACCTTGAGAAGCCATCTGTTCCCAGTATAATGATTGGTTTTTGTAAGTAACGAGAGATACATGCGATATAAACAGTTAATTTCCCTTCTGAAGCATTACTAATAACTACAGGAACTCTCCCAGAACTCCCTCCACTCATATCAATACACCTTTCATTTCCTTCCCTTTGTTTAAGTATGGAATATTAAATGAATAATGACCAATTTTACTTTGCAAGTCCATTAACAATATTTGTTAAAGCTAATAACCAATTCAACACTTACAGATATGAACTAGAAAAATGTGATGCACCAATACGTACTGGTGAGAAAACTACTGAAAGACACACAAAGGAAGGGATGTTGATAGTCTGGATGGGACTTACCAAAGTTGAAACACACTAAGCATATTTTAACTAGCTGTCCAAGCTCAGTTCTTCATAGGCAATATCAGAAGGGAGGGACAATTCACAGACAAGGTCTGTATGAGCAATGCATAATTAGCCTGCATAGCATTGTCCCCTTCCTCAGAGAGTGCCCTGAATGCTATCGTTCCCTGTGACTTAACACCCTGGTTTTTTTACCTTCTCTTTTCTTCTTTGCTCTTTAGGGCAGCAGTTCGCCTAGCAATGATTTATACTACTCTTGCCATTGCAGCATACTGCTGGTCAGAACTAAAAAATTAAAATAAGCACTGCCAGCTTTTTAGTGTTAACCCTTGAACTCTTAATGAACCTCCCTGTTTGTCTGTTGGAATGCAGTGCTCGCAGAAGTGTCTGAGGAATGCAAGGTTAAGCAGCCTGTCATTTCACACTGATGGAAATCCTCTGTTGTTAAGCTTGGCATGATAAGGAAATATAAGTGTAGAATGAGTTGGTAGGATTTTTTTTATATGTATTACCATTCAACTGCAATTCTGAACTTTGTATGGCTTCTATTATTTGAAACAATGTCTACTTTTATTTGAAATTGTACTGTATTATGGTAAACAAATTTCTAGTTTGCCATACTAGATACTATTTCCTTTCAAATTTCAATTTTATTTTTATATTATGGTATCCTTGTTTCTGAACTGAAAGCATCAAATTTGCTGAAGTATTTGGGCAGGATACCCAGGGAATTCCTACCATTTTGGTATTATTAGGACAAATTCAGTAAAAGCCTTTGGGGATGGCTGTTGTGTATTTGATCTTGCTGTACAGAACTTGCACGATCTAGAAGGCACAATGGAGAGTTGGTTATTTTTATACAAAATGATTTATCTAACTTTTTCCATATTTGTAAAGTCTGGTGAGTCTGCAAGGTAAAAATGCACTTAATATGTTTTAATCTTACATTTTATAACATAGAAATGATTGGTGTGGAAGACATTTTGATTGGTAGACAGATGTTAGTTTTTAACCGCATTTTTCATGTTTTTATCTACGTGAAGCCTTGAAAAAGAGAGCAGAGCAACCAATTAGCCTATGAAACACAGTGGGCCATCCAGCTGGTAGGGGAAAAAAAAAAATGAAGAGAAAATGTAAAATGTACTGTTTGTCATCAAGGTGCACGATGTGTGACTGGCCTTCTAATGGCTTTCAGGAATGTGCTTCACATAATTTGTAGCAAGCTTTCTTATCAGTATGTGTTGCAATTAATTTAATCTTGTTTCTGTTATTTCCACAGTATTTTTCAATTCAGTGAACCTCATTACATTTGCAAGTGCATTAAATTAGAGTCCGGATAGAAGAAGAGAGATGATTATCAGTTAATTTAATTATGTTTCTACACTTGCCTATTTAATGATATGTCTGCCATTGTTGTTGCAAGCCCTTACTGCAGTGGCACTATGCAGAACTTCCAATTCCACGTCGAGTTTGTTAGCTGATAACTCCTGACAGCTCATGGAGGTAATGTTCGATAGTTTGCGTCTCATCAGAAAGCATTTGAAGTTGAACAACTGCAGCACGGAATAGCTTTACTATATTTGCTATAGCATTACAGTGTCTTCTGACCTTGCATATGTGGTAACATTATTACAGTTTTACATCATTAATTTCATTAAGAAATACAACTTTGCATTCTTATTTTGATTGGAGACACAAGCATGCCTTTGAGTGTTTGTTCTGAACAGTTTAGCCAAGGAATGGCCTGTCAAAGGAAGGAGGAAAAGAGAGAAGCACAACCTTGCTGCTACTCCTTTCTTTGTGTAAACTGTTCTCTTACGAATCTAGCTATGAAGTCATTTAGGGAGGCAAAAGCCTGAATTCTAATACTTCGCTCATGCTTGTCATTGCTATTGCTTTAGGCTGTAACAATGTTTATTTAGTTATCTTGTGAGTCTACACTTTCTCCTTAAGTTTTTGTTCTTGTGTTCGCTGTTTCCAGATGTATGGCATTTGCTCTGGGATTTTGTCTGGCATCTGGGAATCCTAAGGATAGCTACTGAGAGTCCCCAGGCAATTCTGTGTTACGTGTGAAGATATGTACCAAACTTGCATCACAAGTGTGTATCAGCTCGTTATAGGCAGGTCTGTGATTGAGAACGCAGCATAAAAATCGGAATTTTACTAAACTTTGAGAACTGCTGCTCTACTTACATTTTGGAAGTTAAAAATTACATTTGTATTCGCTTTTTATATGTGACAAGTAATTCTGTGAATGGGTACTGAATGAGTGCTTCCTGTGGGTGTCTTATAATACAGAGGGATGATGGATATTGTTAGAACATTGATGGAATATACTGTCAAGATGTAAAACAGAACATGAGAGGTTTTCCAAGATAGACACCAGGCTGATCCCAAGTTTTAGTAATCAAAACAAAATAACAATGGGAAAAAAACCAACATGAAAATAAGACATCGGTGCATTATGAAGCTGATTTCATTTGTGGGTTTTTTTTCCCCCTCAGTCATGAATACAGTGGTTACTTAATTTTTTGTCTGTGCACATTTGTGTTTTGGTTCCTCAACATCAACGATATGTTATTCATTGAGGTAAGGGCCAAAACATGATGAAGTGTTTAATTAGAGGCTAAGGTAGCCAGGGCAAATGCTGTGGTGCCAAGAGTTATTCAAGGATGCAAAGCCATTGTAGGCTGTGTTTTGTGCCTGAACTGGCCATCCGTGTAACAGTACAACCAGATTTTCTCCAAGATTAACTGTTGCTGTAGGTAAGATAAAAATATACTATAACATGGGACTCCTGAGCATTGGTATTTTATGAATAAGTGATGTGGCTGGAAAACAACCTAACCTCTATCTGCATACATACGCAGATTGACGATAGACCTGTAAATAATTGCTGTATTTCTGATGTGATAAGAATTGGCCGTGTTGTTTGTAAGTTGTTATCGTACTACTTCTCATACACTTAAAATTACACTGCCATTAAAAACAAACAAAAAAAAAGTATGGCACGTTTGATGTATATTTCAAACTGACAGCTGTGTGTGTGCTTGGAGTGGGAGAATCAAACTAAGTAAACTCAAGGAAAGCAATTTACTTAATAAACCCAGCCTTAATTTTCTAAAAATGTGAATTTAAGTGGTTGTTTTGTTGGGTGCCCCAGGGGATTATTGCCATTACTTACTGTTGTTGCAGAACTTGCCATCCGAACATTAGTTAGAATATTGCTCAAACTTGGTTTTAGTAACTTTTTAATGGCCTCTAACTGGCATGAGTTTGACAAATTCCAGTCCATGTGACACACAGTCACTTCTGTTTACACCTGTTGTACCGTTATTTTTCTATTTTGTTTACTTCTAATGGAAAGTTATTTTGAGGCAAGAATAACTGATGCAGGCAGTGCTACTCATCCTGTGTAATGGAGGGATGTGCCAATCACTTGGATCCACTGGAGTTTCTGAGAATTAAGAATATTAAATTTTTTTCCTAGCTTGATTTGTTGTGAGGTAGAGCATGTTGTTTGTTGTCCTTAGAGCCATGCATCTGGGGTTTGAGAACTAACCTCATTTTGAGTTGTGACTCGTTTTTTTAACATTTGACACTTCTTATTCGGTATTATTTTTCTGAATAAGAACTTTACTGTCCAGCTCCATTTGCGAGGAAGTGTTTTGAGTACCTGCCATTGCCCAGGGTCTCAGAGGGAGCCCCCTGAGCAGGGTCACTGGAACGATTCCCTTAGGCTAAACCATAATGGTAGGCACCCTTATAGTGGCAAAATCATCACTTAGAGAAGGCAGGGGTAAATCAAGCCTTTTGTCCAAACACAGACATAAAGCAGTTGATCAACTACTTCTGTCTGTAATAAACAGCATCAGTTGCAGAGTCTTGTAATCAGGTGCTAAGGAAGAACAGATTCTCTGTTACTATGAACAGCAACTTGGGGAACTAAATGGAATTAATAGATGAGTGACATTTTGACTATTGAATGTGTTGAAGAATAAAATCTTCTGTTAAATGAAGATAGGCCTATTTGGTTTATCTGCATACTACATTACAATTGTTTTTCATTTTATACTTTTCTGTGATTTCTTTCACTTTATTTTTCTTTGCGTTGTTTTGAACTAATCAAGACAGTAATTGACTTTTACTTATTTAGGATGCTTGATGTACAGTGAGTGATTTCTCCTCTCCTATTTTTCAACTGACTTCTCTGATTGTTGCTCCAAAATGATGTTTTTGGAGGGAATGAAATTGAAAGATGAAATCCCTTAATATTCTGTGCTTGAAAAACACTGTTTGTCTTTTTGTCAGGTAGAACGCTTTCAAATCCCTCCTTGGTCCAAGCTGCTGTGCTTGACATCTCATTATTTGACTCAGCTGTTTCAGTTTCACCTTCACCCTGCTAATTAAGTAACTCATTGAATGTATTATTCAGTATTTGATTCCCCTTTCTGAGTCGGTGAGAGATGGAACCTAAAAAAAAAAAAAAAAGCATATCCCCTTGATGGGATTAGAGAGAGGATTGCTGCTCTGACATGGTGGACTAAAATGAGAATGAGCTAATGAAGTTGGCAATATATGAATCGCGTTCTGTCACTTTAGCAATTGTTTGGCTGCTGGTGTGAGTATGGGGATTAGAGTTTCTTTAAACCGATCATTCCATAACTAACCAAGTAGTGACTCGTTAATTGTTTCAGGACATCTGCAGCGTGAAAGAGGTTCTTTAGCTTTATTTACAATTTTGTTTCCCTCTTCAGCTGTTGTCCTGTAGGGTATTATGTCTTCATGTGTCACGTCTAGATATGGGCTTTAGCTATTTAGGGAACTTGGCTTTGTTCATCGTTTTGGCTCCATTAGCAATGTGTATTACTTTCCAGTGCTTTTGGCAAATTGTGAATAATTCATTTCTTTTTTTCTTGGGTTCTAAACATAAACAGAAGTGATTTGCAAATGAGCAAAAGCCAGTGTTGAGCTATAGGTTGTCTAATCGCATTCCTATTTGTTTAATTTGCACTTATAACTATTCTTTAAGATTAAAAGGGCAACATTATTGCAATTAAATTCATTTACATTACAGTTGATTTTTTTTTTAGTATTTTAGTATTAATATTTTAGTAGTTACATTAAACTTGAATTAAATGGAGCTGTAAACTCCTATCCACTTAAAATCTACATATTTTCATCACTCTGATTAAGGGAAATACTTATAATGCAAATGTACATTCATTGTGTCAGCAGAGAAATCTAACCTAAGAACATGGGACTTTCTTTTGCTATTGAAGAATAATGCTCTTCAGTGTATGGGTTGAGAAGGGTCAGGATCTGAGTCTTTGAATAACTTTCCACGAAAGTTTTATAATGAGTTTGCTGACAATTTTTCTCATTCAGGTGTCTCACTCTTCTCCTCCCAGCTTTGGGTAATCTTTTCAGCTTTGCTCAGAAATTGCTTTATGTCTCTGAGAAGCCAATCCCAGCAATAATTCACTCTCAAATAATTCACTTCCAGAACAGTGTTTTGAGTGAAAACTGTTATTTTCTACCAAAAACTCGCTGGAAGAGTCTGGCTCAATTCTTACATGGAAATCTGATACTTTGTCTCTAGAAGAGTTCTTCCAATACATGTATTCAAATGAAATGTTTCAGAAAATCACAGTTAAAAAACAATCGCTGGAAAATTGTTCTCTGAATGAAGAATATTCTTTCTGCAGACAAAATAAGTGATATAATTTTGTTATGAGTAAGTGTGGAGTACATCCTCGGCAGTTTCATGGCTAAAGAAGAAGCAAACCCTAATGAATGTTGCTTGTGTATTTCATTTTAAATAACGTGATAGGTCCTAACGCTGAATTCTGAAGCTTATAAAATATGCACATGCTTTAAACTTAGGGTAAAAAACAGTGAAGCTCAATGTCTTTGTTAAATACATATTTGATTACTTTTTTAATTTAAAATTCTGAAGCAAGTGTACCTTTTATCTGTTTAACTTCATCTGTTTTCTCTTGTAAAAGATACACTCTCCTGAATTGTGGTATGCCAAGGGAAAATAGTTGACCTTTAGTAACAAGTGATAGCCTTGGAACGGATTTGACCTCTTTGCCTTGCCTTTGCAGTTAGAGTTTTGTTTGTCTTGAAGGTTACGTTTATCTGCAAAGAAAAATAATTGGAATGGGAAATCTTGAGATTGGAGTTCTGACAGGGTCCTTCTTTTAATACTCATCTTCTCGCTAATGAGAAGATGTGTAAATATTTTATTAAGCGACTAAAAGATAGGGAACGTTGTCCTTAATGAGAGATGAAATAGAAAAAATTAGGCTGTCAGTTTTTCAGTTATTTGAAACAGTTGAAAAATTTAACTGTCATACAATACTGACGATATTTCATAATATTTATGATAGTATCAGCAAACTGAGCTTCTGCTCAGCTATTTACTTGTTTAAAGTATCTTTTAAAGTTGTGCTTTTTACTTGCTTTTCTGGAAATATGCTCAATCTTAATGGTAGCAAAGCTTTTTTTCTATTTTATTTGAAGGAGAAAAATAATGGCTGTGTGAATTTAACCAATTTTTGGTTAATTAAATGCAAAAAGCTTAGCTGGGCTTCTGGATGATTAACTTAGAATTGGATTTAATCTTTTTTTTTTTTTTTTATTAAATATATTGTCTTTGCACTAATGATGTTTTATATTTCCACATTATGTAATGAGTTGCTGAACTGTTCTGTGTCTGTATGCAAAGATACTACTGCTTTTAATTTGGATCAAATTAAGGAAATCACACTTTTATTTCACTTTCTCACAATTTAAATTAGACAAAGATTAAAAGCAGAGACAATAAATAATAATAATGTAATTTAACAATATAATAAGATAATAGGTACTAATTGCACTGTACAGGGAGATGAAACACCTTAAAGCTATCAAATTGTCTTCAGCTTTCTTCTGAGCTCTTACCATTGACCTGAACATTCTGCCAGAACTGTGCTTTGTGAAGATGCTTGTTTTTAACTTTGTAAGTAATGTAACAACTAATTTTAGAGCCTCAACATATTTTTCACCTAGCACTAAATATGAAGTGATGATTTCTATTAAAGACTCCTGAGTATCTGAGTTATATTTTGAGAACTTAGCATCCTGCAGATGGTGAGAGCAGTGCTGGTCACACCAGGCACTCTCCCCAGTCTCTTTCCTAAGATAAACTTCTTTTTGTGACTTCTGTGATGCTTTTTATATCCAAGTAACTTCCAAGAGGTGTTTGTTTTGATTTTGTTCCACACAACTGTGTCGATAGCTGGAAATTATGCCCAAGGTGACTCTACTAATCTAAGTCTTCAAGGCCTTGTCCTCTTCTCCAGTCTTGCAGACAAGTGGTAGGAGGCACTCATGCCAGTACCACATCACATTGTTAGCAGCTCTGAAGGTACAGAAACCCCTTTGTATGCAGCCTTGACGTGCTGATTGCCTCAGCTAGTGAATTTCACATCAACAAATCACTTCTCTCCAAGGGGTAGTTATAAAAGTATCACAGCACTTAGCCAAGGCCTCACCACAGTCTCCTGATTGCTGATGTTTTCATGGAGGATGTGAACGTGGCATATTCTGAAGTAGATACAAAAAATGCACCTTGAAATGCTGAAATATAAGTCAGTGCCACAACTTCACATTGCCAATATATGTATACGTTTCCAAATATGTGTCAGCAGTAAGTCTACAACTTATATATTGTGTGATGGCTATAGGAAAGAAACGTGGTTTAAGACTTCTGGTTATTGGGATTTTTTTAATATATATTCTTTTTAAACTTGGGAATGAGGACTTGTTACTCAGTCTTGCAGGAGAAGCTAACAGCTATTTTTTGGGGCATAAAGTAAAACCCGAGATTTTTAGAAGAAGAAATAGTGTTTTTCAGAGTGCTGTAGTTGAGAGCATAGACAAACTGACAGCTGGAATACATGTTGAGAACTGGTACGGAAATCCTCAGTAAGAAAGTCTCTGAGGAAGCTTTGGAGATGAGTAAGATTGTAATTGAAATATTGGCTTTAAGAATTACGTGTGTTAGGGTACCTTTGACGTAGTTACTGGATTGCGCTTAACAGAACTCAAGGTACTTTTCTCGTCAGATTTAGAGTGAAAAAGATTTTTGATCTTTTCTGTTCATGTGGCCTCCCATACAAAGAAACTAAGCTGCTGATCAGGAGCTCTCTCTGGACTGTTCCAGTGGAGTTCCCTTGGCATTCCAGATTGTTGTAAAAGCAGCAGTCAGTCAGTCACTGATAAAGTAGTAGCTGTGAGTGACAACTGAGAATAGCTATTTTTGTGTTTGAGGATGCCAGATGGGAGTTACATAGAGCGTGGTTAGCTGAAGCCTCCAAAGGACAGGCACGTGTGGGAAGCTGTGCTTTTTGTTTCTTTCGTTGCTGTTTGGTTTTAGTTTTACTTTTTTCCAGAACTGCAGGTGTGAGGGCAGGACGAGATGATGTGTGCTTTACCTGTTTGCTTGTGGTCTTCTAGATCTTTGATAGTTTTGACAAGGGCTAAATTGCTCTTTTGAAGCTTAATTTATAAATGACATTCTAAACATTAGCATTCTGAAGTGACCAGTACAGGCGGTATTTAGTTCAGCAGCTGTGATACTGAAGCTCAGTGCTCATACTGCATGCTGGATCTGCTTTTCAGAAGGTTATTTCAAGCTCTTGAATATCAACCGGATGTTGGCTTCGCTCTGTATCATTACACCATGTCAAGAAGTGGATTTTTTTCTGTCTGCTGTTAAAAATCATAAACTATCTGGTATAATTTGTTAATTATACCACATAATTTAATAAATTATTTCATTGGGTTATCACTGTGTAGTTTTGCAGATTGTATCTTTTTGCCTGGATCATTAATAATCGTTAGGGTCAGTAAGAGCAGTGTAAATGGTGATCATTATCTGCAGTATTTTATTGTAAAATCGGCTGCTGTTTTAGATTTGTTGTTTGATTATATTAAAAACGATGCTGAAATCACACATTTAATTAGCTTCAGCAGTCAAAAATTCACACAAGGTGAAAAAGAAGTAGTTTGTAGTTAGTGGGAATTGAAAGCTACAGAAACCACGGGAGAAAGCTGGTAGCAAAGCTTAGATTATTTCACTTTGAAGTTCTTTATTATCAAGTCCTTTAATTAAATGTGTTGTAAAATATGTACCACAGATGACAGGAAAGCACTGTGAGAACTCGAAAGGGGAACAACAGTATTTATTCCTTCTGTTAATGATGGTCATCCTGTTGTTGTCAGGATGACAACTTTCTGTTCTGTTGTAGTAGAAATGTTATTTTTACTGGGAGGTTTATTATACTTCTTTAATGAGTCAATAGATTGTGCAAGAGAGATTTTTAAAGCCAGTCAGTGTTTCGAAGGGTAACCTTTGTATTTATGAACTGTCACTCATTTAAAAAGAAAAGGCTATATAAAGCAACAGCCAAAAAAGTCTCTCATGTCTTTCTAATGTTATACTAGTGCTCTAGAGTTTTAAAGACCATCATCTATATTTCAGAAGAAGGTACTGCCATGCTTTTGTTATGTTCAGCAATGACAAACATAGCAGCATTTTTCTTTCTGTTTCAGAAGAGTTTATATAAACATTTTAATCCAAAGGACGTGTGAGTGTTGTAATGGTCGTCTTGTTTGTTTGTTTGTTTTTGTTTTTTCTTTAAGAGAGAAGAGAAAGCACACCTATACCAAATGAAAACTTGGGAACTGATCTTACTGATTTTTTTTTTTTTTTTCCACTGAAGTATGTTAAAATATGTTTTATAAATATATGAAATAGGTAGCTATAAAAAAGTAGAAAATGCTGCTCTTTATATCTGCTAATGGAACTTAAGCATTTGATTTTTATTCAGGCAAAGAATCTGAGATGTTTTTTGTGCACGTTAACGCCTTGTTTGTGTTGTGATACTTTGCACCAATCACTTGAACAAAGTTAAAACTGCTCAGCAATATCACAGGATCTCTCCTTTCTTGTTTGACTATAGCGGTGATACAATTTGATTTAGAACTATTATTAAAATTACAATTAACGTCGCAGCACTGAAATTTTCTAATAGCTTTGGAAGCAAGGAGAAATGCAAGCCTGATGAGTGTGCAGCTGTTATGAGAGATTGTTTGGAATTGATACCTTTGTATAAATAAAAGCAGAAACTGGTTAATTGGCAGGGAACCAACTAAAGAAACACTCTCTGATTCAGACTGTAAATCAGTTTTTCTTAATTTATTTAGGCAGTGTGATTTGCTGAGAGAGAAGTTTTTGCCTATTTACCTTAAAACTGATTTTTTTTTTTTTCAACTATTTTATAATTAGCTGCAAAATAAAACGATCATTAATGACAGCTACCCCCAGTAAGATTCTTGCTTTGATAAAGAAAACAATAAATAGCTCATGGGCATTTAGATTGCCAATCAAACATAACGTATAAGTACTGTTAGTTTAGGCACAGATTTTTTAATTGATTTTGTTTTTTCTCCCCTTTGTGAAGAGTATTGGATTTTACAATTCTATGAATACCTGATCTTTATGGTTTGTGTGCTTTATTGTAGTTATTGCCAATGATTATCTGAGCAGCGAAATAGGAAGCATGTATCACTTGTCTGCCTGTTTTATGCTCCCATCTTGGTTTAAATAACAGTAGGACAGATAGCAGTAGTTGCTAAAACTAAAACTGAAGCTCCATAGGGAGACTGGATTTATTTTTCCTCTGTGCTTCAGAATTAATCTCTGGGTTTTTAAAGGAAAAAAAAAACCCTCTCAATATTAGGGTCATAAATTTTAAGTAGATTTTGCAAAAAGTAATTGAAAAATTTTACCAGATCAAGTAAAACTGTATTAAGCTAGTTTATAAAGAAAGAGGGAGAAATATATTTGTCTGCTATCATACGATTTTCCCAGCTTTTTAGTTTAAGGGAAATGCCTGCAGTTACACTCGTGTTGAAAGTAATTCATCATGGAAGCATTCTGAATTCAGGAATGATGCCATTTGTGCTCCATCAAAATTGGTTTTGATGCAAACAATTTGTTAGCACTCAAAGCTGCTCTGTTTTACTTTGTTTTACATTGTGCAGCTTGGATACTATTCAGTATTTATGCTTGGGAATCGTGATTAAACTGGAAAAAGGAATTCATAAAAAGCTTTTAATATTAAAAATATATATGTATTAGAAAATGCTTTTTTAATTTGAAGTTCACTTGTGGGTGATCCAAGTACTGCTGTTCTGCTTGTCTCTCATTCTTTTGGCCAGACTGAGTTGGCGGATCAGAATATGCAGAATTCTTTTTAAATAACAATGCCTCTAGATTTGGTAAGAAAATATTTTAAAAGAAAATTGGAACTAAGTGTTGCTCTTGTCTCCGCTTGTGATTGAAGCAGAGCATTGAAATGTGACCAGCTATCAAGTAGCTGGAGGCTACCACTGGGAAGATGGAGAGCGTTCCTGACACCCGACAGCTTTGTGTTGGCATTCTAACATTTAGGAGAGGCATCTCCTGAAATCATTTAAAATGCTGCCATAGTTTGTCACTTGAGGTGGAAAAGAGGATCTGCTGACATCCAATGAAGTCTGGATATGCGGGTGGAAAATAAATAAAAGGGTGTAATTTTGCATGTAATTTGCATAGAATGATTAAATGGTGAAATTGCAGTGGGATATTTTGGAGGCCAGAAATACGCGGAGTTTCAAAACCAGAATGGAGGAGTTCATAAGATAAAATTCTAATATTTGTTTTATGTCCTGGGAGGAGTTCCTAGCTCCAAGTGCACGCCGCTCGTTCTTCAGTCTGATTACCACTCGTCAGGCCTGATAAGCAGGGTTCTGATGTAATTGCTGTGAGGTGTATGCATGTGTTGTGTGCACATGGCATAGTTTGTGTGGAAGACATTTTACTCTTTTCCTCTGGACTGCCTTCTGATGGCCACGCTTTATTTCTACAGTCTATCAAAATTTGGCTTAATCTAATAATCATTTTCTAAAGCTGTTTAAACACTTGGTCTATTGACTAATTTAACATGTTGATTCCTTTAGGAAACCAGGTAAAGGTGAACAAATTTCTCTAAGCATACAGTGTACGCGTGTTGCTAATTCAGTTGCATTCTATGGACATTGTATCAGCACTTCAGGTGTATGTGGCCAGTTGCCATCTCACACCGTGTGCACTGTGTGCTCCCAACACCCTGGCACCTTTACTGACAGCCCTGCTTTTGGACATTTCAGGAATGTATATTCAGTCCAGTGGCTTGGAATGCACTGATGTTTGTTAGTACAAGTAGGTGTCCAGTAGGTCAGCAGAGCTGTTGAGGATATTACTAGTTCAATGAAGTTTAAATTTGCAATTTTGAAAATTGTTTTGATGGCTAATCTAACTTTGCTTCTGAAATGGCACCTTTTTGCTATTGGCTAAAGAAAAAAAAATCTAATTAGATTTTAAAAAGTGTCTTTTGAAAACTGCATATAAACTAGAAAATACATATGTTTTCCTTTTGTAATTGCAACTGAAAATCCTGCATCTGAAGTCAGAGATGGACCCTGTTCTGTTACAGCTGTTTTGCTCTGTGAATTAAATATAGCTACTCTGAGACTTGGAAACACTTAGATTTGACCTACCTGTCAAAATGGCGTTGTGCATAGGATGTGCATTTTTTTTGGTGCTGTTTGAACTGGTAACTTTATTGTATGGAAATTTGCATTGCCACCCTTGGACATTAGGTTTGCTAGCCCTCAAATTTCAGTCCTAACCTGATGGTTTTTTTTAGGTTTGAAGAGCAGTTCCCAAACCCTCCTGCCTGATAGATAATGTCTTAAAGCAGTATATGTCTTGTTTTAAAATGTAGTCTATTTTTATGCTGCTTTGTGCAGTTGTGTTCTAAGAACATAGATTTACGTTCAGGTAACTTTATTCCTGCTGGACTAATGAGTTGGTTCCCACCAGTGCTTCCTTTCTCTGCTCTGAAGAGGCTTGATGTGTCTTTGCATCTCTTAGTATTTGGTGTATTAAAGAAAAGGGCAAATAAGTCAAAGGTGAGAGAATGAAGAGGAAAGGAGAGGGAAAGTCTCATACACTTCAGTCCATAGCGCCTTATTCAGCAAGCAAATAATTACTTGCTCCCTCAAACAAATCTATGTTAATGCAAGAAAAAAATCAATCTTTATTTTTTTTTAAATAAAACACCCAGGTTTGATAGCTTTGAAAATTGCGGATGAATGTAAACAGGACTCTGGAATCAGAAGGAAGGAGGTTATCCACTTTCACATGTGGGTGGTGTGTGGCAGGGACACACACAGGAGTCAATTAAACTGTATATGAAAAATACAGCAGCACTTTTACAACCAGTAATTTTTTAATATAAAACTTGTCAGTTCAATATACCAAGAATCTTGAGAGCTGCCACCGCCTTGAACTCTACTCTTAACACAAAACAAAAAGAATGAGCTACTCAAAGACATGAGAAACTTTAATTTAAATCTCACGTGAGATGGGTTTCTTTTTGGACTCCAGACCGAATCTAAGACATCAGAGAAGAGTGAAGATGACCCAGTCTTCTCCTGGTTTCTGCTCATAGCTTGTTAGACAGAGGCCTCTGTTGCTCCAGAAATGTTAGTGACTAGAGATTAAGCCATTGCTTTCCTTCATGGAGCTCTTTTCTTACACTTCTGACACTGCAACATTTGAAACTGTAAAAACCCTGGAAGATTTTTTTGCTGAGATTCGTACATGGGTCATTCGGTTGCTGAGCACAAGCTCAGTGAAGGCTTGAATGTCACATTCTACTGTTTCATTTTCCATCCTTTCTCCTCTAGTAACTAGTAGCTTGCAGTTAATTCTCTGGGATGGATAAAATAGAACTATTGTGAACTTGTAATGAATTATTCTGCTGGTAGCCTTTTAACAGCAATGAGGATATATAATGGATAGTGAAAAAGATGAAGCATTTTCCACAGTTATGCGGGGCTTTGATGTATTCGAGTACTTAATACAAATACCCAGGAAAATAAACAACACAGAGTTTTCATGTGTACTTGTTCAATTAAAGTATTTCTATTCTTTTGTTTAACATTTGGGTTACCTTTATATATGCTTTTGTCATTCAAAGGAACCGCTTTCACTTTGTAAAAATTTAAATCTGTTACAACTATTTAACTTCTGTCTCTACAGCATTTTCTTGAATTGGAAAAGTAGTGTTAGGAAACAAAGGCTTAATTTGTTTTAGCACTTGTTAGGATACCAAGGGTGCATGTGAAATAGCTGACCAAAGTGCTCAGTGCTGTAGATTTATTTTTCCATGGAGTTCAGCACCATTTTAAGAGGTTATTTGCTTCCACCTACTGACTGTTCATGATATTACAGACAAAAACAACACAAAAATCCCCCAATTTCTCATCTTTCCTTCTGGTACAGGCCAGTGGAGTAGTGCGTGGATACAGGAATTGTTTGCTGTCTGCACTTCATTCCTTTCAAATGGAAAAGAAATGCAGTAGCAATTGAAGTAACTTTTAAGGTTTCTTAGCTTGTGTAATTTATTTCTCTTCTGTTGTTTGTGCTTTGTTTTGGATATTGTGTATTACTCTGGTAAGGAAGTAGTGGAAAGAGATCTGGATGGCATGGAGACACCAAGTAAAGAGGAAAAAAAAAAAAAGAAACATCACAAATATTCACAGCTATTACTTGCATGACTGGTGGTTACTTGAGGGCGTTCGGCTTTTTGCTATTCAAAAAGTAAAATTATACATTTTATACATGTAAAATAATTGTGCGATTGCCAAACAGTCATGTCATCAGCAATGATCATTTGTACTGTCTAGAACTTTCCTTTTACTTCTCTTCAGTAACGCTTGTATTATGCTAACGCAGGTTGAATGTGCTAGATGTGATTCCCAAGGGCCTAACATAATAAATTTAGTTTCTGTGGAACAACACGAAAAAAGTAAAATGGGGGTGAAGGAAGGGAGGCTTCTCAGGAATGAAATAGATGTCATATCTGATGTATTCTGTACTGTGGCCTTCCAGCAGCTCTTGCTGTCAACTTACATAAATCATTAGTTACCTGCAAACTAGCACTGAAGAAGAAAACTCTTGATCTGGTAAGCTGTAGTACTCAGTACAAGCGTACATCTTGTGCATGTTGGTCACTAAGTATTCTCAAACTGATGAATGTTGGTAGGAACGTGTTAAGGTTACCTTTCAGAGCTCCCTACTAACAAACACAAGGCTGAGCGTAACTGCAATTCTGCTGTTAAACACCCGTGGCCTTACAGCACTTTGACTCTTGCAGGTTGTATTTGCCCTGTATTGCTCCTGATATGCTGCATAAAACCTTGGTTTGTTTCCTTGCTGCTACTCAAAGTAACCGACAAGACAATAAATTTTCTTCTGTTGTGCCAAATCAGTGCTCAGTAACAAAGCTCTTAGAGTGTTTATAATGTTATAATTTAACTGGCAGTTACACAGTGACACCTAGCAAAATGAGAAGAATTGAGTACTACTTTGCACAAATGCTACCTGAATCCTGGCTTTTATTTTGAATATAAAGAGTATTTGAAATACTGATTTGTAAGTGATATGTAAAACTAACTAGAATAAGAGAGATTGTTTTACTGGAAATATTCTGTTTGAGAAGTGACTGAAAATTAGATATATCTTTAATATATCTTGCTGAGAATGAAAATAATTTTTCAAGAAACTTTGATTCAATTTGTTTCATTGAGAGGTTTTCTTTTTTAATCTCATATGAATATATGGCTTAGGTAGGAAGTCTTTGATATTGAAATAGCGTCAGTATATTTAAGATGAATAGACGTGGTGCTGAAGAAACACGGCTTCTTTATTTAATTTGTTTCCATTTTTAATGGGAACTGCTATTAGCTGTCAGCCTTAAATCTGTAGCTTGAGATTTATGTAACAAGTAACTTCAGCCAATAATTCAAAGTTTGATGAGAATAGTTCTAGCTTCAGTAAGAGGCTGGGAAAGGACTTTTAACAAAAGCAACCAAAAGGGCCTCATCAACAGAAGTCTCTAAATTTGCAGTGTGTAAGAAAAATTAGCTTCAAGGTGTGGCCAGCATGGAAAAAGTGAAGTTAAAAACACTGAAAAAAAACAGTATGTCGCTAATTTTGTCTACAGTCTGATGACGTGGAATATATTCAGTTTATTCTGTTTTCAAGAGTAACTTGTCCAAAGGAATATGATGAAGACATAAGCGCCTTTCAGGCAATCATTTGTGACAAGCATTTGCTGTGTATATTTCCGTATATAAGAAGGAGGTCGTCTCTAACAGGTTACATGCTCTCTACTGTTCAAAGCCCTGGCAGTTCAGTGAGAGTCAAAATGCCTAAGGAATAACAAGAACATGTTTCGCGTGTCATTAGATTTAAGACTGCTTGATTCCTGAAGTAAACACAAGTACAAAACGTGTGCATAAACAAAAAATATATGTGTACATCTATATGCTTCTGTAAAATAGATGCTTGAGTATTCTTGCATATTGCCCTGAGATTCAGACACAAGCCTCTTCAACATCCAATAGCTCATGATTATAAATATGGACCCATAACACATTGTGGGCTTCAGAGTCCTTGCCAGCACTTCTGTCAACAGATGGAACGTAGAGCATTTCTTCTTGAGCTGATAGTTATCTTACCTTTTACCTTTTTTTTTTTTTTTTAATATTGATGGTAAAGGAAAGAGTAAATGACTGTTTTATCAAGATGCATATTGAAAAAGCAAGCTTACACTGTAAAGATATGAATTTGATCTTTTGTGCTGGCTATGGTATATAAAAATTGGTTTGTTTTTTAGAATGTATCAGTCCTATCTTTACATTTACTACACATGTGCTTGTAATAAAGTTTAATAAATTTTCTAAATGCTGTAGTACTGAATATCTTATCTTTAAAGGTACTGCTTATTAATAAATATACAGTAAAATATAATAGGTTGAGAAACCTGCTTATCGAACTTAGATGCCTTTTCTTGAATCTTGAGTTCTTTCCACCTCTGTGAATGTGCTTTGTGACATTGTTTTCTCTGTTTGTCTTTTCAGGATACTAAAGCAGAGCGCAATTCCTCTGTAGAAACTGAGGACAGAAAAGTAAGTGGCTTGTTTTAATGTCATTTATGTCAGGCAGCTCTAGTAAGTTACTCTTTCATTGTATTTTTTTCTTTTAAGTTTAACCATATTAAATTATTTTATGGTCTTTTATGTGTATGTGTTAAAGTTTCCCAATAGCTAATGCAGTTGTATTATTACTTCAGTAGGCACAAAACTACCTTATGAGATTGAATGAATTTTAGATTTCCCTTGATGAGAAAAGAATAAAAAAACACTCCAGGAGATGCAGGAAGCTGCTCTCAAGTTGCATTTTGAAACTGTGGGTTTTTATGATTAATTTAGCATTAGTTTAGTTTAGCTGTGCTGTATTGCATGATACTGAAGTTCTCTGGTTCAACTTTCCAAAGATCTTTTTTTCTTTTTTTTCTTTTTCTTTTTTGGACTGCTTTTGGCTACTGCATCTTTTTATTTATATTCAGCAGCTCCTCTTTTTCTTAATAGCAGCCTAGTTATTTTTGCTGGAAATGAAAAGCAAACTTTGTAAACCAATGTAATCCCGTACACACTTGAGTTATCCATGAAAGTTCAGATTGTGCTAAATACTGTTATTCAAGTCCAGTATAATATGCTGTCTAAGTTACTGCAGGAGAGCACAATTCATTTTTATTATGTAATGAAGATTCTACAGAATTCCAATGATTTACAGTGTTTTCAGGAACAAAGAGGAAATAATTTTTAGTTAGACAAAAACATGCTAGGAGTTCAATTAAGATACTGAAATGTGAGTGCAATTAGCTTGCAAACACAAGAACTTGCATAAAGAGTTGTCTAGTTGTCCTCATTTCCTTAATTTGTTGGAGCATTTTGAGAGTTTAAATGTTATAATTAGCTATCGTTGCTTGGCGTGTTTCATGTTTGGTCTCAGAACTGAAGCTTCTGCTGAGCTGAAATGGCAGCTCTACTTCTCAGTCCAGGGGTATGGATTACTGATGACCAATTCTGAGATAATCAAATAAAAACATATCAATTTTATTAAATAGTAATGTGGTTTTTCTTACTGCTTGTTGCATTGCATTTGTTTATTGATAATGTAAATTAGCAGCTTAGTGTAATTTGTAGAACCTGGAACGTTGTAAATAAATATTTTTATCTATGCTGAAATCAAGACAAATTACTGCAGTTAAGGCATGCATAATTAGCATTTCATAATTTGCAGTTCCATAATGAAATATATTACTAATGAACTATATCATTAGTAACTAATGAAAATTTTTCCAAGTTAACAACAAAATGTTTGCAAGGTGCCTTCCTTTTCTTACAAGCTTTCTTTCCTGATGCTTAATCTCTACTTTCTGAAGTACTTTGTTGCGCTTTGCAATTGTTCCCTTGTCACTGAAGACATTCATGCCAGTGCTGTGGAACCAACATTCTGGTATGCGGTTACCTTCCTTGTGCTGTCCCAGCCTTCCTTTCTCTTTGTTCTGAGATGGATGGAGAACTGTTTGAGCCACTGACATGTGATTGGGAAGTTAACTTAAAATGGCTGTTCTGTGCTGGGTAATTTTGCTGCATCTGGATTTCACTGTGCTTGGGATGTTTTGTTCTTCATATTTGGTTTTTTCATTTTCGTTTCATTTTGGCGTACTCTTTTTAGTAACAGACTCACATTTGCTGCAATGTGCAATGACATTCTCTTCAGTATACCTTGCAGGAAAGTAAATGCTGATCATTAACTAGCAGCTATGTTATTAGCTTGGTAACTGAAGGTCACTCAGGATATCTTGCTTCGTTTTCTGTTCTTGAAGTAGCTCATGGAGAGAACATTTTTGAGATGCATCTTGACTTAAAAATTTACCACATTTGAGCTCAGAGTGCAGAGGCTTTATGAGAGCAATAGACTTAATGGGTGTGCATTAGGTCAATAACATGATAGGTCAGTAAGTTAGAAAATTTCGCTGTAGTGACGTCATGTTTCATCATTCTCTATTACTTCTGTGGGATACGGGATAGGCAGCAATGCCTTTCCTTATGTCTTCTGAAGGAAAAAAAAAATAAAGGTTTTTTTTTGTTTGTTTGTTTTCTGTTTTTGTTTTGTTTTAGTATCATCTGTCAGAGGATTTTCAGGCACTTCACAAACAGATTAAAAACACTTTTAAGGAAAGTACTTACATTTATATTGCTCAGTTTACATATGCAGAAATACAATTATGAAGGAAAGTCAGAGGGAAGGCTGCAAAGTTAGTCCAAGGCAAAACAAGAAAAAGAAACTTGGTTTACAAATACACTGGGCTCAGCTCATTGTATCACTTCTTGCAATCTTTTATTTATTCAATTTAATGATAATTTCCAAATATTTTCCATAAAAGTTTAAGGGAAACTTTGTCTTACTAGTAGGAAAAGAATTACTTTATGGTTGTACTTTAAGTTACTGTGAGTGGAAATTAATAAGGGTATCAAGTAAGAAAGAGCTTATGAGTCAGACTGTCCACAATGCTTCTGCAGACATGTAAGATATCACTACAATTGTACGCTGTATCCTTTTGTTGTGAACCCTTCTTCTGCTGTTTAGGACCTTCCTATCAGTGAATATGAAGTACCTTTCTTTTTTTCTTTTTTTTAACCTTTTGAGGTCCGATTGCAGTCTGTATCATTTTGGAATGTTTAGTGTGCTTTTCTTTTTTTTTCTCACGTTAAATGGAATTTTTTTTGTTGAGTACAGATTGCAGACTCGAACGTATTGTATCAAGGTGTTCTATATAAGTATCTTTACTTTGTTAGGTGATTATGTTCTGTAAACTGTGTTTTGGATATAGAATCAGTGGAATCTTATGGAAAATTGCCGGACCTCCTGGTGTCTGCTTGAGTGAACAAGTAATTCCTATTTCTTCTGCCTCTTTAGCTGTGGGACAAATAAGGGTATTATTGAAGCATCCTATGACAGGATAGAATATAGAGGAAACAAGAGGGAATAATGCACGAGTTAGAATAACGAGCTGTTCAGATAATATGTACCTGTCATCGTATGCCAAAAGTTCCCACTGAGATCTCGGCTCTCAAGTTGAATTTGAATGACATTTCTGGAGTCGTTTTCATCACAGAGGTGAAATTTTTCAGAAGGGTAAAATAATTTCAGGTTTATTTTCTTTTGCAGAAAAGTTGTTTGAAATCTGTGGCTGCCTACTCAGTGATACTTTTAGTTTGAGATTTTGTGCACTCCAGATAACCACAAACTCAGACAGTGAGTTTAATCAGACCTACGTTCTACGTTCAGTAGGTGTAATTTTATACACTCTTACATAAAAATAATTCTGTAACTCTTCTTGTATTTTTAGTGATATCTTTAAAATCAAAGGATCCTCCATTTCCTTGTCTTAGTTCATGTTCTTTGCAAATAGAAGCATTACTTATGGAAATATGGACAGCCAAAGCTTGCCTTAGAACCTAATGTGCAGTGCTAGTTAGCCTAATAAATACTGGAAATACTGAAGGGAGGAAATAGAAAGCCAGTCAGTTTCCTGGCATGTAGATTGTGACAGTGCAAAGCCTTGTTGGAAGGTTCCATAGTATTTGAATGATCATAATGGCAGTCCTATTACTGCTCTCTTGTTCCTTCTGTCACTGACATGCAATTATGGGATTTCACAACTGAAGTGATGACAATTGCTTGTGTGTGTGTGTCTGTCTTTTCATCCCACTGTATCGAGCAATCCGTAATTTGATAAAGTGGAATTGAAATGACAGACTTGATACAAGTGCCAAAACAATAATTTGACCTCCCACTGAAGTGTTAATGTGTTCAGCTGTATGACTTTTATTCATGCTGAACACACATAAGGAATGTGTATGGTATGTTTATTATATTAGAATACCAGCCAAGGCAGATTGCTACTCAGCTGGCCGAAGCCGAGCCAATGAATGATGCTGGTTGAGAGGATGTTTAAGAAAAGGTTGAACAGCAGCTGAGAGAGAGAGGAGTGAGAGAATATGAGAGAAACAGCCCTGCAGGCACAGAGGTCAGTGAAAGGGGGTGGAAGAAGTGCTCAGGGAGCTGGAGCAGTGATTTTGCAGCTGTGGTGAAGCAGGCTGTATTAGTGCAGATATCTGTGCCGTAGCTCTGCAAAGAGCCCGTGCAGTTCTGGGCAAGAATTGTGGCCCAAGCTGGAGCTGATTTTTTTTTTGGCGGGAATCACATCCCGCGTAGTAGCGGCGCCTTCCTGAGGGGCTGTGCTCTGTGAAGGACTGTACTGCATGGGAGGGCCCCATGTTGGGGCAGGGGAAAGCCTCAGGAGGAAAGAGCACTGGTCTGGCTCCACTCCAGGCACCTCATCTATGGCACACTGTGAATTACACGAAGTGTAATTCAGAGAGCTGTGGACCTCCAGCCGTGGTACTGGGGCCTGTGCTCACTTCAGTAGCTGACACCACAGGCCAGGATGCCCACGCTCCTGTCAGACTTCTCATCTCTGCGCTAGGACTGCCTGGAAGTTAGCGCAGTTGCAGAGCCTGCCAGAGGCGTTCCACAGCAACTGGTGGCAGCTGGTCACACCTCATAGGGTGCCCTGCACCCCCAGCAAACCTGCTGTGTGCTTCCCAGGATGGAGGGGTGTGCTGTGTGGAAATCCCTGGAGAGCAGGCAGACGACCTTTGATAAGCAGCACTTCTGGATTATACAGGACAGGTGGTGCGGCCATCCCCAGATTGCAGGTGAGACAGGAGTTTTCAACAAGTATTTTGTAGTCTGGAGACTGCAGGTGAGTCTTTTTTTTTTTTTTTTTTAATATATGAGGGTGAATTACATGTGCCTTATGGTAACTACAGAAGAAGCTGAGGTACTGAGTGCAGGTCCAGAGTGACTGTGTCCTTTCGGGATCTGACAAAGGGTGTCACAGCCAATATCTGACTGTCAATGGCTGTTGGATAGGCAGTAGGACACAATTATTGTAGAGACTGTTCAAAACACAGGCTATGTCATAAGTTAGCGTTTGTAGCATCAATGTGCAAATGCAAATAATACTGAATAGGAATCCAGAAAGATAAAACATCTTTGCTGCTTAGGCCCATTTCGGGGTGCTTGTTGCACCTCAGAAATCCTGCTGCAGGAGTAGGTTAAGAATGTGCTCGGCTAACTTTCTGCACAAAGGTACGTGGTAAATTTTAATCTTGTCTTGCTAAGCAACATGCTTAGGGAGGTGAGGTAGGGCTCCGAGAACCATAATGAAACCATAATGAAATGGAAGTACTTCAAAATTGAAAATGAGATGATAATTATATTTATTGGAAGTAGTTTCCATGTTGATAGAGTTTATCTTCCCTGATGCCTTTTCATTTGCTTGTTAAGAACTCAAAGGCACTTTAACAGAAAACATGGACTTTAGAGAGATCTTTATTAACAAAAAGAAATGCATATATATCATACATAGTAACTGGAAATTGTGTGATGAACAACTTTTTAAAAAGTCTGTATTTCAGTAGCTAGCAGAAACGGAGGACAACTTAAGCTATTTCCTCAGTGTATTTCTTCCCAGGCTGTAAGTGTCCTTGTAAGACTGCTCATCTCTAGATGTGCATCATCTCATGCTGTTGTCTTATCATGGAGCAGGGAGAGGTTTGATCATGCAAGGTGGTCAAGCAACCTAAATGGATACTCATCTTCTTGTTATTTTGCAGGCGGATGCTTCCCAGCACAGAATCCGAGCACAGCTTCACCTGTGGCCTTTTGACTTTTTAACTCACAATTAGATTTTTTCTTGTGTTATTAAGATTGTAATTTCAAGAATGGGGAAATTAAAATTATACCTAATTGTACTTATGAACTGAGAACTTTTATTAATTATTTTTTGGAGCTGTACTCCAAAAGGAGTACAGGAGTACGAGGATGTATAAACTTCACATTTTTGTCGAATATCTCAGAGGATGTCAGTAGTCTTTCATATCATTGTTTAACATTTAAACTGGATAAACTTAAAAAAAATAAAAAAATAAAACTAAGGGCAGTTTGGGAAGAGAGCAAAGAGTGGGGAAAAGGTATCAGAGTCCCTCTTACCTGTTTTTTTTTTTTTTTTTTTTTTTTTTTCTCTCCATATACTTAAATAAATCGTTGCAGCACTAAGGTACTGGGAATTCATCTAAAGCCTTTGTTTCAAGCTGTCATTAGCTTCAGTTATCTTGCTTAGAACATGATTTTTTTTGAAACAAGTACGACTGGTTCATTAAGCTAGGTGGAATCTAGTCACAATGGCAATAGTGGAATAGATCAGTGTTTGATGGGATATGGAGCAAAAATAGGTTGCAGAGTAACTCCTAGGAGGATGTTAGCTAACGAGGCTGCTGTGGGAAGCCACTTAAAGTGTTTGTGTTCACAGAGAATCAGTGAATCGTTCTGATAGACTATTTATTCTTACATAACGCCCCCAGATGGTAATGTTTTGAAAATACAGGTAATAGTTTTCCTTCTGTCATGCATCAGGCTTGTTGATGTGCTTTTTTTTATTAGACAAGTAATCTTGCAGATGTTGTTTCATTAAACTGAGGGACAGAGATACATTCCATTAATTTTCTATTCCCAAGTTCTAGGCAATGCATTCTAATTCTTTTTTTTTAAATTGCAGGGCAGCATTTCATGTATTAACTGATACGCAGATTGCACATTAACTGATTAAACTTACCAGAACACCGCTAATTAAACACTTGCTAACTTGTCTTTTCAAGTGCTTTAAAAGGTAAAATTAATAAATGCATAGCTTTTATTGTTACTTGAAAATATTAGGAAATGGTGCTCCTAAGAGAGAAAACAGGAGTCATAGAATAGTTGCTTTTTTTTTTTTTTTTTCCTTATATCTGTATGCTTAGATAGCCTGGGGTTTGTTTTCTGAAACACACGGGACTCGGAAATGTTATTTTTCCATATTCAAACCTCAGTTTTTGAAAGTAAATGCACTGTAAAAGAAAGTATATTTCTAGAAGTATTAAAAACTTTGTTTTTTTTCCGGCTGGAAACATATGGCTGGCCATCTGTGCTTAGCCATAGAAGTGTTTCTGCACTGCACTTTAATTTTCCTTGCACTGAGAAGTAAGCCACTGTTGACTACAGAAGTGTTAGAAAGAGACATTACATTTCCATGAAGTTTCCTCCAAGAGGTTTACTGATGAGGTGGGAGTCTGCAGGTTAGATTTTTCTGCGAGTAAAATTTGGGGAACTGAATTCTTCTGAAATTTGTTTGAAGTCCTTGTAACAGAGCTCATGTTAAAATAAGCACACAAACATTGCTATTCAGATTACAGTTGTTTTCTAATTATTTAATGGTGTATCTGATACTCTGTCAAACTGCTCCTCTGTGGTGTTAAGGTAGACTTCAGTGAAACTAATCTGTATGAAACTTGAAAATGGTGTTTGAAATTGTGCGTGAAGTACTTGATGCAGACAAGTGTTCTGTTCTAAGTCATAAGATTGAGATACAAAAATAACCTTGCTCTACTAACAACTTTACCTCTATCAAAAGTTTTATGTTGAAAATAGGAGTCCTTTTAGGAAGTGAACTGCTTATTATATTTTTGGTTCTGTTTTCCATATAGCCAGTTGCAAAAACATTCTTACAGAAATATTCTTGAATATTAGCTATAAAGCATTAACTGTGGTAAGTACCTTTTTTTTTCTCCTTATCAATGTCATCAACATGATTATGGGAGAGAAAAGGTGAGATGTACTGATTGTGTACACGTTAGCTATTGGGCAGCGTGCTTACCAGAGTATCTGAATCTGTCAGATAATCATTTCTTGAATCTTTTACCTCTGAAAAATGGAGCTCTATGATTTTTCAGTTCTGTTAAATTCCACTGGTTGGTACTATAACAATTTCCCATGTTTCATACAGAATTTGGCTTGCTGTGGTGTTTCTTTTCAGGAATTGTGATTCACTGAAAACAGTGATCAGAACCAAAGTATTGCTTATATTTTGCAGCAAGAGTACAGCAGAGGAAAAGCAAAAAAATGAAAAACCATGGGGCTTAATACATTTGGGTGAGTTGACCCAGACCAGCAGCTAAATTATTAGCTGCACAGTCTCTTGCTTTCTCCCACCTGCCCAGTGGCATGGGAAAGAGAGTAGGAAGAGCAAAAGTGACAGACTCATGGGTCAAGATAAAGGCAGTTTAGTAAGTTCAATAAGAAAAGGGGAGAATCCAAGTTCACTTACACTCACCACTTTGAGTGAGCACATGCCCAGCCAGTCTCAGAACAGTGGCTGTCAATGGATGAAGATCCCCCTGCCCCTTCTTCTGCTCTGTTTTATTGCTCAGCTTGTACTTGCAGGCTTTGGAACATCCCTTTGGCCAATTCACGTCAGCTGTCCCAGCTGTGTCTCCTTACCATCCCTTGCTCACCATTAGCCTACTCATAGAGAGGTGGGAGGGGTTGTCAGCATGATAAAGAGAGAGCAGATCTTGATGTTTTGCAAGCGCCATTTAGCACAACCAAAGCAATGGGTGTTATCAACAGTATTTTATATTTATTAGGTTGCTGAAACCGTTTACAAATATAGTAGAAACAGTCTGAAAAATAGACTGAAATTTCTAGTGGAAAACATGAGATGTAGGGGAAACTGGAATGGGTGAGACTAGTGAGGAAGCTATGCTTCCAACTGTGTACAAGCCAGTAATCTTTTGTTCATGCGTGCGGCATTTCTTTCTATCTGTCATGTGGAAAAGAGTCCATGACTCTTTCAACTGCTAATGTTTCAGCACTTCCTTGGGAAGCAGAGGGTGAGTTTATGGAATATTAATGAATAGGGAAAGCTCTATTTCATTTTTTGAGTGTAGTGTTTTCCCGCTGTTTAGGCATAAATTGTTTAGCTGGCTTTACAGGTGTACACGTGTGGCTAGATCATCAGTGGCAGATTGCTTTCATCATATTCGAAGGGGACAGAATGGATCAGGCTATTGTTTGCCAAATTAATATCTGGGAAGTAATCCAACCTGATTAACGGGATTGCTATGATTGAATCATAAAAGGGGAAGCGGGCATGAAAGTCTTCTTTATACCTGCTGGCTCTATTACCTTCCCAGTACTTTGAACACATGCAATAATATACTTCTATTCAGTAATCCAATTCATTTCTCATTGATTCCAGTTAGTCATGGTTTTTTGTATATTGAATCTCTTCCCAGGTAAATCTTTTCGCTGTGGCATTGCTTTCTACAGCTGCCCAGACTTCTGGTATTGGATGGTTTGCTCAAAATTTCTAATTCAGTTACCATAGAACTGACTAATTCAGTAATGATGCACAATGTACTTCCCTCTGATGAACTCTGTTATAAGACCACTTAGATTGAAATATACATCTGTGTTTGGAAATTTGGATCTGTGCACTTCTATTGTCTCTAAAACACTCATGACTTTTAGTTAAGGGGTAAAATAAAGTTAATCATTTTTCTCATTTTTCTTAAACGGGTGTGTATTCATGTGATGTGTGATACAGATACTTTGTGGTTTATATCTAAACCATCCCCTGTCCAGAAATGACTTATGTAATCACAGCAGTTTTGCACAGTTCAGCTGAAATTTTTTTGCTGCTGATTGAGGTCACAAAAATCCTGGGGTTCTGCAATTTATCTGAGGTGCTTGAATACTGAAATAGGACACCCGAGGCAGTACTAAAAATAGCTACTGTGGGAGAGGTGGTGATGGAATACATGGCATGTAACAGCTTCTAAAAGCAGTCAGGGGTTATGTCCTAAAACGCAGTGTAAGTGTTGAAAGAAGAATTCTGATTTTGAAATATGAAAGCTGTGTTTTCTCCTAGCAGATTAATGCACAAAAAGTGTTTCTTTATATTTCTCTGGATAATGGCAATATGAATCCTATTCAAGTTGTGACTCTTGAGTTTAAATAAATGAAATAGGAAAAAAAGCTGACCTCCGTTACTTAGAAGTGTTGAGGACTAATAGAACAGAACAATTTGTTCTTTATTTTTTAATATATACTTTGATGGATTGCCTGAAATCCAGTAGGGAACATTTACATTTTCAGGAAAATCTATTTCATCGAAGATCACTTCATTCTGATCTTCCCTGAGCAGATAACGGGTTGGCTGATGACATAAGACTTGCAGGAGATGCTCATAGAATCTTACAGCATCAAAACCTTGTTACACCAACTCATCAGTTCATTTTCCTGGAAAACTTTGTGTCTTAGGTCGTCAAAATTAGGACACTATTATTGCTATGACCCTGGAGTATTTGTCTTCAAAACCAATATCTTGTATTATTTCACCGTATTACAGAATTGTTTTCTTTGTTTCATTTCCTCATATGAATGTATGATCTTATTTCTGTTAAATGGATTCCAGCGTTTCTTTTGTTCATGATACCCTGGGTTAAGGTGTGCTTTTCACTTGCAGTTGACAGATGTGGTAGGGAAAGACTAGTTGACACTGTGTTTCTTGGCTCTTTCGCTGGTTCTCTTCATGTTGGCAATTTTTTTGAAGAAAAAAAGGCTTTTTTTCTTCTTCGCATAACAGTAGAGCACATTCCTGATTTGCTTGAGAGGATTGGTTTTGTTTTCTGGTTTGATATTTTTGTGGCCATACAAGATGCAAAGTACTTAGACATTTGATTACTAACCAACATTGTGAGGAATTTTCTCGTAACAGTATTTGAGTTGTTTACAAAAGCACTCAAATAGAAGAATGTTACCCTTCTGAAGATGCCCAATCTAATATGATAGCAAAGAGATTTTAAAAAAAGGACTGAAATTTTAATATAAACAAATCATAGAAAAATCATAGAATTAGAGAATCATTTGAGTTGGAAGGGACCTTTAAATCCCTTATAGTCCAACTCGCCTGCAATGAATGGGGGCACTATGGCTCCATCAGTGCTCAGCATCCACCCAGCCTGACCGTGTCTGCAGGGATGGGGCACCACTGCCTCTCTGGGCAGCCAGTGCTTCCTTACACTTGTCATTAAAGAACAAATAGAAATGTTGTGATTTGAAATCAGCCTTGCACTGAATCTGGGGATTTATTTCTGATACTCCACATAGCTTATTGTAAATAAATAAAATCATGCCCTTAAGTCAGTTTTCAGGCTGATTCCTGGTTACACGTATAGTCTAGAGAACTGTAATTCATTATAAGATACAGGTATCAGTCTGGGAAAGACTGGATTGATTTACTCTGTATAACAGGAGGATGCCAGAAATAGTAAGGGTTTTTCACGTGTCTTCACATACACGCAGTCCTTGTTATGCCCATTGAAATAATTAAGACCAATTGAGTAAGGCTTCTCTATTTAAATTACTGCCTTGGGAATAGCTACGAGTCCTGTGAGACTTCATCTTATACATGGAGTGAAAAGCATTCGATATCATCTTAGGTAAGCAAGGCTTACGAAGGCTTGGGTTGACTTATAGCCTCAGCTGGACTCACTGCAAATATTGGTTGTTGCCACTATGTCTGAAGCTTATTGGTCCAAAACTTTTAATATAGCTAATATGGGTAAAAGTCATCTTGGAAGTAAAGTGTCATGCCTTTTGGAAGACCTGCTTCTTCATAAGAATGTAAATACAAAGGTTCTCAAAGCATGTCAGTTGTTATTTTGGTGTTCTTCCTCTCTCTAGAAATGTGGCTTGCTTATTTTCTTCATTCAAAACTAAGAGCAGCCTATGTTGTGTGTTACAGTCTAGCAGTATGCAGTCATATCAGAACTGGGACCGAGTCATTCTGTATGCTAATAGACTTAGTAACATCTATCAAAATATCCCCTACAGTTGCTCTTTCACATCCAATCCTTGCCTTTTCAAAACTTTTCAAAAACGCCCCAAAGCTTGATGCTCACTTTATAAGGAGGTGCTGTTGTAAATATTATTACAGTGTTCTTAACCTGCCTTTTATTTTCCTCTCTATTTAAAACCTACACAAATTTGATGTTGTTTTGGTACTCTTTGGAGTTTTGGCACATTGTGGATGAAATAGCTTACATAACCAGGAGGTGGCAGTGTAAGCTTAAAAAAAAAAAAAAAAAATTAGAAAAAGCATTCACTTGCATTCACTTAGTAAATCAATTCTTAAAGGAGGGTTTTGGTTTGGTTTCTTTTCCCCCCACAACAACCAATTTTATAATAACTTCTAAATCATTGTGAGGCTTGCTCAACATAAGCCATGGTTAAGGTTCTGTATTACTCTACAGCCTGTATGTTTGTTTTGTCCTCTTTTAGATCTGATAGAACTTTCCATTAATTTTTGCTGCTGATTCTGTGTATCATATCCTAATTTGGTGCACTGTCATTTCACTAAATTTTTTGTTAGCATTCTGCATAAAAAAATTATTAGTATTTTTCAAATGGCTCATCTCAAGCCAGTCCTTCACTTCCTATGTAACTCCACTGTTGTTTGTTGACTACAGTGATACTTAAAACATTCAGTTTGATTAAAAATGTTCAGAACTTTAGTTTCATCTTTAAAGGTTACTTAAAATCCATGTATGTCACAGTGACTGCTTTTTCACACAGGAATGAAGAAGTGGAATTAATTTAAGGCATTAAAAGTGAGGTTTACTTTATGGGCTGACATTAGAGATTTTTAAAAGCCTTATTTTTGTACACTTCAGCCTAAAATCAGAGCTTCCGATTAGATCAAATGCAACAGAAAAATCAGGGTGTCCTTGTCACACTTTCAATCCCTCTTTACCTCCCCATATTCTTGCTGTCATTTAGGCATTATTTGTATTAGATAATATTGTTGGAGGGAGAGGAGTAGGGGTTGTGCATCTTGTTGAAGGCTTTCTTTTTATGTATTGATTTCTGCTCAGAATGAGCTAAGAGAAGATGTGGTAACCAATTTACAGCACGACCATAGGAATGATATGATACAAAACCAAGCTGAAGGATTTGGTGATTAGTAGGTAATTTTCTGTAGGCTGATGTTTTTATTTTTGTAACAGTCATGACTGAATGTTCAAATAGCAATTCTATTAATTCTTTTCATAGCACACAAATTCATTACTGATCTAAGAAGTAAGCTGCAAACTCCACCATTTTAAAAGCAAATTATTTTGCTGAGGTTTGTTTTCCTCTGTAATGTGATTGCTGTATTTACACATACTTATCTGACCAGTTTATTACCCATAATTCTATTGGGAGGTGCTTTTTTTGTTTTGGGTTTTTTTTGTTTGTTTGTTTGTTTTCCCCACAGTGTCTGGTGTTTGTATGATTACCAAGTAACCAGGCTTTCATAACATCATTGCTATTACAGTATTTGTGACAAAAACCATTAGCAAATTTGTCCATAAGGGGTAAACTAATACAGTGGTTGACACTGAGATAACAGAGAGTGAAATTAACAGTGGATTCTTCAGCTATAAAACTCCAACTTAATGCTCCTGGGGATAAACCAGAGACCCACTGCTATTAACTTGCCTTTTCTATCCAGTCGATTAAATCCTGGCTCCTGTGGCACGTGGGGTGCATGGCAGAACCTGCCTGTTTGTCCAGGCATATATTCACAGTCATATTGTGTAGCTGAATGGGATTTGTTTGATTGGCAAACTGAGTAGCAATTCAGTTTGAAACAAACTTTTTTTTGCAAGAATTTTAAGTAAGAATTTTTGTCATTCACTGTAATTCTTTGTCATTGGTGAACCGGTGATTTTATGTCTATAGTCTCACCATCTGTTGGATTTCCTACATTAATTGCACAGAATGTTTAAAGCAGAACATGAGAAATAGCTCTAAATTTAAATTCAGCGACTCTTCAGCTGTTTATCAGAATTTCCAATATTTAGGTTATATACATACTGCAGCTCATAACCTATATTGTAGTTGGTAAGACACATTCTAGTGGAAGGACTGTCCAACTTGACTTACAGAACAACTGAAGAATAAGTTCTTACATAAATTGAAGTTGAGTATTTACTTGATGTGGCTAATTCCACACTGATAGTACTCTGTGTATATGTAAGGCTAACTAGATGAGCTGTAATGATTGCCTGTCTAGGTATCTGATCAACACGGATGTGTGGCTCTATCTTATGAAGCTTGTGCAAGAAAGCATGGAATTTTCATCTTGTGTAATGAAGTTAATTGTGGTTGAAGTCATCTTTTTATTTATTTTTTTTAGATACTCCAGTAGACAACGTAATGTATTTGGAAACTGTCTTTGTTCAACTTCTACCTGTTGCCTTATCTCACCTGACTGTTTCTCTTTGTGCTTAATGATAGTCTGTTCAAGTGCTGGCAAAATTTGGCATGTGCCGTTCGTTTTGTAGCAGTACTCTTTGAAACATCAACTGTCTCTTAATTGTATTTTCTATTTTTTTCAATGAATTAAGTTTTAACGTAAATTGGGCTCAATCGCCGATATCGTTTTAATATGGGCTTTAGTGCTTAAGAAATTTTCCTATCTGGATGTTGTAGCTTGAATGTGTCTCAGTGGGATAATCTGTACAGATAGAAGTGGAGGTGAACACTGTGTAGATCCGTTATGATTTATAGTTTTAAGTAAAATAATCTTAATTGCCTTTCTGTTAGTTTAGCAAGTACTTGAGAATCCTGAACGATGTTTCACACTGAATAAGTCATCCAAGGTATTAAATATCTAGCTGTCGTAAACAGGGGAAATTAAAACAACAACAACAACAACAACAAAACAAAACAAAAACAAACAAGCTGACAGAGATTCACTGTTAAATCAGGAACTTCATCTTGCAGGAAAAAAAAAAACAACGAAAACGAACGGTATCTTGCTATGCTCTATCTTCTAACTTAATATTTCAAGTGAAGCAGTAATCTTTGAGAAGAGATTCCTGTTCTGCCTGCTCTCTGTCTTTTTATATTTAAATGCGTGATGCACTTCCTTTTCTTCTGAAAATTCTGGAATTGTTGTAGAAGACCAAAATTACCTGATGTTGACTTGGATGGAGAATTTTGCTTTTTAAGGCTTCTGAAATTTGATTCCATAGAGAAATCTTCCTGTTGTTCCCATTTAGTCTCTGATTCCGATTGCCTGTATGCTGGCTGGAATGATCAATTTCAGACTGATTCAGAAGATGCTCTTCCCACTATATTACTTCATATTTTAATTTTGTTTGAAATGATCGTTAAGCTAATTGTCTGCTTTTGTTATGAGCTGGTGGTGGCTCTTGCTCTTCAGAGATAGTGAGTGTCACTAACAGAGCATTCATTACAACTTATCCAAGATGTGTGTCTGGTTTTCCAAAGCTGTATGTCAACAGACCATACATTCCTTTTGCTGTGTTACAGGATGGATTAATTTTAATCACAACTTTCTCTATATAATTCATGAGCGTAACCCTGGCTGAATTAGAGGACTCTTGAAGTCTGTTGAACACCAGAAACAGTTGTGTGAAACTGGGTTTCTGCTGATGACTAATTACATTTCAAAGAACACTGTATTTGGCAGAAAATGTGATCTGAGCAAAGGGTTTGAAGGACGCAGTTCTATAGAGGCATTCCATTGCAATACTACATGTGGACAGTTGCCTTAAAGATACAGTTATTTTTATTCTGATTTCCATCATGTAGGTCTGTACAAAACAGTAACTTCCATGACAGCATCATTTGGTTAACAGGCATAAGCAACAGGACGTTTATAAACGTGATCAACGGAGCTTTGTTTGAAAGTCCCTCAGATCCTTTAATATATGAAATGGTCTTGGCCTTTTCAAAGAGAACATTATGAAGGAAAGAAACTCAAAGCATCAGTGGTTATACTGATATTGCATGATTAAGGCATATAGATACTACATACAAAGTAAAGTAAAGCATTTACGCGAAGATCTTGAGGAATTTTTATTGTCATTAAAGTCTGTAAAGCTAAAATTTCAGCCTAATGTTTATTAGAATATACACAGAATATTTGGGAATTGCTCCATACTTGTAGAAGTGTGCGGTTTCCTGTGTGTGCTGATCCTGTGAGGTTAGCCATTCATTCATGCCTTTAAGTTCTTTGAGTACATTAGTGAGATTTTGGTGTACAGTAAATAAAGCAGTAATACTGTTCTTCAAACGTGTGCTCATCTGTGAGATGGGAGGGGCAGGAAATCAATGCTTCTTATCGTGACCCATTTCCTTTAGAAGATAAGAATGTCTTAGAATTGACACAGATTAATTACACGGATTGTATCAGTTGTCTTCATCAGAATCCCACATACTAAATCAGCCTTACTAAAATGGTTAATACAGTACCTGATGAAGTCATACATGACTTCTATTACTGTATTTACTTTGTCCCTCTCTTTATTTTTTTGGTTTTGTGAGTCTTTGGAAAGCAAAACTACTAAATTCAAACTTAAAAATGTGGGGAAAAAAAAAATAAATCAAGGCTGACATCTAATTAGATGTTCCAGATTTTTTTTAGGAAGAAAATAGTAATAATAAAAACAGCTGCTGATGTTCTATGGCTCTGTGGTTTCAGGAATCATTATAACTGTTCTTTAAAGATTCTCTTATACCTACATGTGCATTCATGGAAATGTGCTGCTCTCTTATAAACCTCTCCTTAGTTCTGAATTTTGTTGTTCTCTCAGTTACTTCTTTAAATGTCTACTTCTTGAGTATTCTTATTGTCTTCTTCTTAATTTTAGCCTAACATAATTTAGGGTTGATAAATGATAACACCAATTTCAGTTCTTATGGTGCTGAAAAGCTTGAAAATGCAATGATTTATAAATGTGTAACGTTGCTTTAGTTTATATGATTGGAAAGTTACTTTTAGAATTCAGCGTGGATATTGATTTCCCAAATAATCATACAGAGAAAAAAGGACCTTTTAGATACTGACTTGATGATTTATACTGGCATCCAACTCCCTGTGGCTCCCCTTCTGCTAACGTAGGTTTTGGAGCAGGGAGCTGTGTGGGCCTCCTGATAGGGCAGCCATCCTCGCTTTCACAGGTAGTCCAAATGATTAGAAAACTAAATGTCTGTTACAGTGGGAATCCTATACTGCTAATCACTAGTGGTTCTGAAAATTAATCTCTCTTTTTTTTAGGAATGGTCTTGTTTTGTCATCTCTGTGACTGTTCTAATCCCTGGCAATGATTTCACGTTAGAATTTCTCTGGTGCCTACTATTGAACAGCATTGCTGTTTGTATATTTAATTGCATCCTGTTCGCGTTGTGGTTAGATGTTAAGTGTTTCTTAGATATGGAACAAATGTTTTTGCTGCATGGATGAGTGTGAAGGGCTTCAGATATAGATTAAGGAAGTGTTGAGGTAGGCTGGTAGTTTGTCTAAATGCTCAAAGTTGCTTCTGTGAAAGTAACACTGCAGCATTTCATTTTGTATGTTAAATAAACCACTAATTAAAAAAAAAAAGCACTTTTTTTTTCATTTTAAGATGCGGTAAAATTGGATTTACTTTTTAGTATAAGCAGTGTTTTGTTGTTTTTTTTTTATGAGGAAAAGGTCAAAAACCTTCAGCATTTTGTATAATGGACTTTTTAATGAAGAATACAATTTTTTAATGCTTTCCTAAGAACGTTGTTCTTCATGTATAATACTGACGTATGTTCAAGTAGAAAGAGAACAACAAATGAAAGCTGTACCCTGAGGTTTATTCCAATTGCAAAAAAAGACTGTTTTAGGGTCCCGATCTTCAAATTTCCTTTGGCTATAACATTCTGTAGAAAGCTGTCTGGTCCACTTAATGCTTTTTTTGGTGATATCTTTAATCCCAACTCCAGCAGCCCCATTGCAATTCTGTGCAATAGAAAACCTGATGAACCAAAGATAATCAAAGACAGTTGAAACTTCACACTAATACCAGAATCTTTGGGGAATAGTAGGAAAAAGCTTACTTCTGTTTGCCTTAATAGAACGCATAGTCTAACAGTATTTCTTCAGCATAGGCAATTGGACAACCATATTTAGATTTCAGTAAGGTTCTCATGCACTTGTGTAGAACCACACTTCTCTTAAATCAGGAAGGCATTATGAAATGTTTCATCTGGGTAGATTTTATATGCCAAACCTGCAGATCACTGGGTGCTCTTCACCTGTCGAAACAAAGGGAAAGAAATTTGAGGGATATTTTCCACGGAGCTTTGAACTCTTAAGACTGTATTTGCTTTCTATATGAAACACTCTTATGACTGGCTTTCAATTTTTGTATGGCTACTGATAGACAGGTTTCTACTTCTAGTGCTCTGATGATAGGTAGGAGGGGATTGGATATCACTCAGTAAACGATTCTCAGCTCTGCAATACTTTTGCATTATAAAAAAGAAAATGGATGCTTAGAGTTGCTGAACATCAGCATTCTCAGCAAAAATACCTATTTTGACTTTTTTTTTTTTTTCCCCCTGAAAGAATGGGGTGATTGTAGGAGCTGCTGAGGAAAAGAAATGTAGTAGTGAAAAGTATGCAGATGTCTTTTTATGGGTATATTTCATTCCTGTGCATTAAAGCAAAGGTAGACTGATTGATTGCTTTGGAAAAAAAAAATCTAAAAATAGATATTAACATTTTGCTCTAATAAAGCTTTCCTCCTTTTTTCTTTGCAAAATTGATAAGACGTGCATAGTTTGAGATATAAAAATGCTTAAAAGGAAGAAAGAAAACAGTATTTCCATCCTTGTTTTCCTCTTGTAAATCACCAAGTTGATTTGGTATATCTATAATTTTCCTGGCTAATTCAATTTAGCCAACATGGGGCTGAAAAAGTAACTTAGTAGGCTTAAAAAAAAATGCTTAAAAGGAAAGCAGTAATTCATTTTTGGAAGCATGAAAAATATTTACACCAGTTTATTTTGATACGTGATATGTATAGCAGTCTTATCACACTGTCAACTGATGCAAATGTAATGTATTTACACCCACAAAGGTGTTAACCCTACTGATGATGGAAAGAAATGCCAGGACTGATGTAAGGGATGAGTCTTTTCCTTTTTTGTGTGTGTATTAGTATAACATAAAACACAGAGGATGTTGTTTTCTAGTGGTTTCCTAAATAAAAACAGAATGTTAAAAATTGATTGTTACTGATTGTAATACTGTCCTAAGTCAAAAATGACTGAAATTAAAAAGGTTAATGAAACCAGCTTAGTCTCTTTAAATGATGGTTTGGCAAATGAAAGGTCCTTTATTCTTTCTCCTCTTGTTTTTCCTTGAGGTAATGGAAAATGAAAAATGTTCTGTAAATGTCAAAAACACGATAAAGAATGAATCCTATTGGTGAGTTAATGAAACCTTTCTGCCTGGTGGCAAGTGGCAGGCCCTCATCTCTACAACAACTGGCAAAAGGATGCTCTGAGCAGTAATATCTGAAGAACTGTGCAGCACCTTCCATCACTAATTCCTAGTTTACTTAAAGTCTCCTAGGCATCTTTCTTAACAGAAAGGAAAAACAGTGGAATTTCTATAGCATCTTCCCACAACTGCTGCCATAGGTTTTTGTAGTTTCTTTCCTGGAGATCTGCCATGTACTGTACACGTATCAAAAACAATAACACAGCTTGGGCTGTGGGATGTGTGTGTTCTCTGTCACAATTTAATTACTAACTGAACTGTATTAACAACACAATACTACATATGTAATATTACATTGTGATTACATATTAATATTGTATGTTGTTTATACAATCCAGTTACTAATTAAATTATATGAGATACATTAAAAGGGTTTTTTGTTTGCCTCTACGATTTCAGACTCGCAATCTGTGCTGACACAGTTGCAGCTGTATGTAGCATATGTTAATGGTATAAATAACAACAAATTGAACTGAAAATTGAAAATGAAGTGTGGAAGATCCCTCAAAAGGAGATTTAATAGATTAATTTATTATATAACTTATATAGATTAATAAATTACTCTTTTTCATTGTAAAACTGAAATACTTACATTGATAAATACATCCAATGATGAAATGATTTTTCTTGAGGAAACTGAAGTACTTGAGCAATATGCACGTGCATTCTACTGTTTTATGTAGCAGACAATGGATTCAAGCCTTCTAACCAATAAGCAATTTAAAAAATGGCTGTTCCTTATAATATTCGCTTTCTGGTGTAAATACATTTGTCTTAGAGGCTTTCTGCAAGGTATACACAAAACAATACTAGTTAATATGGGTAGGGATTATATGCTGTTTTCAGTTGCATAGTTGAGTTATAATGTTTGTCTTACTCTAAAAAAAGAGGTCCTTAGGAAACCGCTGAGGACAAGAGATGCGTCACAGTAGTTTGATATCAAGTGTCTCATTGAAATGTGTTCTCCATGTGTTCATGAGAGAAATATCATCACCTCTAGTTGAGTATATGTGTATGTAAAGCAAACAAAAAAAAACTCCTATATTCAGGGATGAACTATTAGCTGTTCCTTGTTCTAATCTGTTGATATAATACAATTCCTTGGAGCAAGTTAATCAAATAATAGAATTCTTTCTTAATTTTTCAGCATTCCTTTCACAAAGGAAAATCTCTCTTGGTCCTTCATTAAAAAATGCAGTTTATGAGTGCAGGAACACTATGTGGTAGATGGTTCCAGTATTAAGATTTATTCAAATCTGTTGAGATTGTGCAAACAGAAGTGGAATTAATACATCCTTATGAACATTATTTGGATGTCCTTACATCGTCTACAGCTTTCTGTGCATAGCATACCGTATCCCAAAAACACCCATAAAGTTAGTATTTATTTTTTCATCTTGTCAGAGCGTGTTTTCTTTTCCGTCGTTGTGTTAGCACAGAAACGTTTTGTCATGTTAGTAGTAAGTGAGATGTTAGATGGAGACTTTCTGATTGGCAAGAGGCTTTCTTTTTTTGATGAAGAAAGCATCAAAAAAAGTCATAGTCGCTCACATTCGTTTTTTGAAACTTAAACAATTAAAGGAAGTCTTCTTATTATATACAACAGCAAATATGAATGATATTGTTGAAAATAACCTAGAATTTATTCATTCTTTCTTATCGTCTCTTAATTTCATCAATTTGACTGTGTTGACAATACCGTAGCTGGTTTTCTTGATAATTTACATACATCTCCTTTAAATAAAGTTAGGTTTGGACCTGGTGTTTTTTAGTTTATTTACTTCATGGTCTTATCATAAGATAAATGGCTTGGAGCTCTTGAGTGATCTTTTTATTTATATCTTTTGTGTGGTTAAAAGGGTGATGTTTGTTGAAGTGGCAAAATGTGAAACTGTCAGGAGAACAAAAAATGATAAATGGAAGTTCAAAGAAAATGTTTTTAAGTAAGTCAATTTGGTAATTAGAAGCTGGAACACCAGAAGATTTTCACAGTAGGGAGGACAGCAGGGAAGGCAAAGAGTGCTAATTTTATTTTAATTAAGCTGTTCAGTTAATCAGAATCAGAGGATTCTGCTACTAAGTGGGAAAGGAGGAGCAGTATGATGTTATAGACTTGCTCCACGTTTGACTCTGTCAAGTGGCATCCATATTACTGTGGTTGCAGTATGAGGTGTTTTCAAGCATTACAGGAGCTATTCAAATTGAGAGCAAGTGTACAAGTAAAAGCAAAGCTCACTTCATCTCTCTCTGGGCCTGTGCCTTTTGTCAGTCTCAACAAGCTCTTAGGGCTCAGCTCTTCTTCGTCTTAATGAGAAAAAGCAGTAGATAGAACAACAGTCCTGCTTGTTGAGAGTAAATGTACAAAACATAGATTATTTTTTTATCATTATAAATCTGTGCTTAAACTAGAAATACTATGTGGCTTACACAATGGCGTAGTTCCTTGTGGGGAAAACAGTCATTGTGATTTGCTATCAAGATCTTCGAAGAAGGGTAGCAAAGTCCTCTTAAGTCATGGTTGTGATTAGTAATTACCGTGAGCTGTTTGCTTTCTATGAATGAAGCATTTCACCCATCTATAGATAACTTCAAAACCAAAAGCTTATTGTTTGAGGATATACAGAAAGCAGCTTGTTTATGAAACTCATTTAGCTATCACACATAACATGCATTAACTTGAGCAGAAATGTTCAAACAGGATGGTAGTGCCTCCGTGATATTGCTTTTCAATCTTTTACCAGTATCCCATTCATAAAAAACCTCTATCTTCCAGCAAAGTGCAAAGGTAATGGCCCTAATTTTAGTTTGTGTTTCCAGCATGCCTCTGGTCTCCTGATCCAAGTCTTGGACTGAAAGTGCTCAGCTTAATAGTAAAGTCTGTGTGTTTTTTTTATAGAACTTCTGAAGAAATAGTATGTTCCAGGAATTAGCTGGAGGCTTACTGTTCTCTACTGAAATTTTTCTTAACTGCCTTGCGAAATAATGGAAATGATAAGAATAGTAAACCTATTGTGTGATAATTATCAACTGTAGTCTGAGTACTCATTTGCATTTGTTCTGATTCCATAGTTGCATTATATAATGTTAGCTTTTTCATAACGTCTCTGTTACAAAGAGACTTTACTTTATTCCATTAACTACATTACCAAGAAGCTACTGCAGACAGATTTTGGATCTAGATAGTAATGATAGGTCGGGATGTGCCAGGAAGCAACTAGGTTTCACATACCAAGCTAAGCTTGCAATTCTAGCATTCCAACTTGTTCTGAATTGGAGTTGACTTGTCATCAGTGAAAACAGAATGAAAAAGAAATTTCAGAACCCTATTTTTTGTTGATTCTGTACCGTTCACTGAAAAACGAACAAGACAATAGTGAGTGTTCTTTACTAAGTTACTCTAAAATGACATTCATTTATAGCATAAAATCTAAAGCTTACCCGGGAAATAGCTTTGTTAACAATTAGTTGATGATCAGTTTCTGTGGGAGCCTTTTCCAGATGTTTCTGGACTGCCTCCTCAGTTTGGCAGTTGACTGTACAACTTTCTCTCCCGTGTTATTTCTCACTGTCACAAGAACCACTTATTCCTTTGCTTTCGTTTGCAGTATAAGGTAGCCAGGACCTACATTAATACAATTATGAATTCACTCCTTGTGAGAATAGTTTGTTAGGTTTTTTGTTTGTGTGTAAGTGTACCTTTGCATCAGATAATTCTACACAGGTAATTCATTTCTATGATTTAAGATGTTGCTAATTGCCTTTCTGAAAGGAGTTTGAGAACCTTTTAACCAAACATCTGAACAATTAGCTATGACAATTCTGCCACTGTGCATTCACTTAATTTCCAATTAATCAAACATTCAATAAATCATTAGTATAATTACACCTACTCAAATATTCCTACACCAGCACATTAGCTATGCTCAGACAGGCTTCTTTGCCAGCTGTGTGAATGGGTTCATTTGTCTGACCCAGTTGGTTGCACGCCCTTGCTCCTTGTGAGCCTTGAGAAATGATAGGGCGGAAATTTTAATGATTTATAATACCACAGATTCTTTTGATTCTCCATTCATACTTCTCACTTGGATGCTCCTACAACAACTTAAACATCAGTGGAGTGGTGAGACTAGTTATTTTCTGAAGCTTTTTAATTCATTTTTATGTCCCTTCTGTGTCACTTTTCTAATTATGTTGTCTCCCCAGGTAAGCAATAATTCCCTTATCACCATATATCACAAGAACAAATGATTAAAATAGTATCATTTATGTCATATAAATGCAACTGAAAGTATCCTAATGGTACTTTATTGGAAGCTAGTAAACTGGTTCAAGAGACTAACATTTTAGGACTTTGTTTTGAAAGGCTGCACAAGTACTAACCTACTGCTGTAGCTTCATAATATCAGTGCAGTTATTTTATCATCTGAGTAAGACATTCAAAATCCAACTCCGAGCATTAACCGAACTTTGAAATGTGTGTGAGATATGTGTTTGTTGTTATCTACTCCTTCCATATAGATGAGGCATCTAAAAAGTGGTGAATTGCCTCAGGATCTATACCAAGCACATGACAAGAGTGGGGCTACTCTGTATTTATAACTAGTCTCTTGTTGTAAGTGTTAAATCATGCTTGATGTATGACTGCGTTGATAAATTCAAAGCAAGCAGACCAGGCCATGCGATCTTAGTCTCTGTAGCAACTTACATAATAGGATCTTCATGTTATTATAGGCACACTTAATATCTTGCAACATAGGCTCTGTTGCTTCAAGAATAGATTAACAGGTTACAGCTTGTCTATGTTTTAATCTTTGAGATAGGGGTTGGAGAAGATTTGTAATACTTGAATCCATTAATACAAATAGGTGAGGTGTTTAACTGAAGGTGTTGTGATCTATTCAGATAGTTAGCTTTCCTCTGGCAACCCATTCCATATTCTGTTTATACTTCTTTCTATTTTTACTAAGTATGCATCATGTAGTACTAAAGGGAAGATCTTTAACCTAAAGGGAAAAGGCATCAAAGCTTGTTTTAAAAGCAGGATATACAAAAATATACTAATTATAGAGAAATATACTATTTAGACGTTATTTTAATTCCTTAAACCTGTCAACTTTCTTTTATCTTTTACAGTAATTAATGGTAGAATGTATTAGCATATGGGTCCTCAAACCCTTTCAATCTCTTATAGTAATGAGTAGAGCCTTTGTAGATCAGTACTTCTTTGTTCTGCATGGTGTGAGGTCTTAATACGGTTGCTGACAGAAATTTCATAGGTAGATTTATTTGTCACTAAAGCTATATTATTTTTTGTATATTCTATCCAATCTTTTCAAACAGGCATTTCCCCAATTGCTTATTTACATCTCTAATAGCACCTCAGATAGTGTATGCAGTCTTGTATACAGCTGTGCAACTGGTTGAATAGAATCCAGAAATCTTGCATTAAGACACATTCCAAGCATTCTACGGAACATACAGGGCCCTGTGACTGTAAGTTTGAATGACTTGTTTTTTTCTATTTCTGTAATTCTGGTGCTAATGCAAGACAATAACATCACCAGACACTCTTCTGTAGCTTTATCACCTTGAATACTTTGAATCAAGAGGATATTCTAAGAATTTCATTTCAAATGTACTTTTTCAAGTCTTTTACAATTTTCATTCTCTGTAACTGACAGTATTCTTTGCCTAGTCCCTCTATTATAGTTTCCCTCATCCCAGTTTCTTCCCAACTTCAGAATATCATCCCAGGTCTGAACATGCTTAATTTCAGCCTGATTGAAGTACAGTATAAATAATTTAATACCTCAAAACATAACAGCCTTGAAACTTAATCAGTATAAATAACAGTGTAGTTTTTAGTCACCTAAGGTGGAAAGTCTATGAGAAGATCGCGAACAGAATCATCACCAGTTGAAACACGGATATGAATTTCCATTTCTTTTCATTACAAGGTCCACTTCAGGAGCTTAAGGTTTACCACAACAGTATTGCCTTTGGTTGGTGTTTGTTTATCAAGTTCAGTATAATGTACTTCTTTTCCTTCAGTGCTTCAGTGAATTATTTTAAGCTTGTATTATGTTTTAATTTTTAAAACAGCAAATTTGGTTTTGACCAGTAGTCCATAGCAGTCCTTTTGTCCTGAAGTCTGCCTTGTCTCTCTGGATCTAGAGAAGCACAGTGTAAGTGCTCTTCATGTTTTCAGCTGTTGGTGTGTCACATTGTACACCGTATTGAAATACTAACAGGAATTTTCTATGCAGTGCTTAGAAGACCTCTTTATTATGTATTAACAGTTGATTAAACTTAATACAGTGAGTATCATATTGAAGCAGGATAATTGCCAAGTACTTTGTCTTTTAAAGCCTGAAGCAGTTTCTGTGGCGATAACTTTAGAGGATTATGAATGTTTTTATGTATTTCTCTCAGATTAATAAAATGTTTATTATTTTCCTGCCACATTTGAATAGTCTACAATTACATAACTTTTACGAGCAAAGACCCTAGTCATCACTGCAGAGTGAATTACTTGACCAGGGTTTCATTTGTGCATTGTTGTTTGTGTGTCCAGATGGGTGTTTTGGTTTACCATATTCATCAGCAAGGAATCTCAGAGCATTGTAACATCTGTGTGAAGCTTGAGCACACATGCTCAATTATTTCCAAACTGCAGTGAGCAGCTTAGTTTTATCTCTCTGAAATATGTGATTATCTTTTTGTACTTTATTTGTAGAGGAACAGGCAGTTTCACTTAGCACGAAATCTGTTGATTGCATGGCAGAGTGTGGGAGGCAGTGTTTACACTGATGGCCTGATGCTGCTGGTTCTTATGACTTAAAATCATCTGTCATTTCAGATGGATTTAAAAAAGCACAAACGTTGGTTATAGGGCAAGCTCTTCTAGATCTTCATCTGCTAGGATACAGTTAATCTTAATTTCAAAGGGCAAAACTTTTTATTTGGTTATCACTAGATACTGATTCTACAACATTTGCACTAACCATCAAGAACGTTATGACCAAAATGTAATAGGTTCTTAAGCAAGGGCATGAACTCCATCACTTAGTGGTGCTCAAGATAGAATATAAAGAAACTCAAGAAGAAAGCAGGGTTTTTTTTTGTATTGGCAATAAATCAGTGGCATTGGATGTCACACAGAATGGGGAAAGCAGACTGATACGGTGTTGACAGAAAGAATGTTTGTCGAATAATTTGGGAAACTAACGAAGTGTATTTTGTCCTGGTAGAAACGCTGTTTGCTCCCGATGTATAGGTTGTAAGAGCCAGCCCTGCTGTGAGCCTGGCTTAGGTTTGGGTTTAACATCTCATGTTTCTAAATGATTCTTTGCTGCATTTGGTTTCCCAGTCCCTTATTTTTTCAGCTCATCCATTTACGCATCCTTGTAAATGGATGTACACGTACAGCATTCTTCTGAATTGCTTTTATTATTATCATTTCAATCCTTAGACAACAAATCTTGTGCCAACAAATATTGATTCTTATGCCACTTTTGTCTAGTAAATATTGTAAGTATAGTCACTGTTTTAAGTGGAAAACTTGTACTACTATTTTACAAAGCTCTTGTAAGACATTTCCTTCCCATTTACGTTTTGATGTTTTGTTTTCCCAAGTTAAATTTTGCATGGAATAACTTCATGATTTTTAAAATGAAATCACATATAGCTTCTGTAAGGAGCCATTGAGGTTTTTTTTTATATATAAGTTTGTCACTGTTCTGTGTCTTGTAATAGGTAATGTAGATGATCAAGATCTTTGTTAAAAATCTTAAAAAAGGCTCATAGAAAAATGCATAATGTTGGAGTGCACTCCTTGATGAGAGGAGAAGGCCTAACTTAAAAAAAAAAAAAAAAAAAAAAAAGTTCTTACACATTTTAGAACAGAGAATGTTCCTTTTGGCTGTTCAAATATTGAATCTCTCTCCTGATCAAGAATCTGTTTTCTCGTATGTTGGACTTACGAATGTAACTTCCAGTAGGCATCTCACAGACATCAATACTTTTCTACCAACTTCAGTCTCAGTATTATCTAAAAAAGAACTTTGTGTGAAGTTATGTGACTGGGATTAGAGGGAACTTTAACTTTGTTTTAACAACCACAAGAGGGGACAGTAAGGTTCTTTCTGTTGTTGCAGGAAAGTCCAACATTATCTATACCATGGAAGATTCTGCACTTAAAAACAGCCTTTTATAATAAGAAACTAACGTCTTTATGATTTCTTACTGCTTTCATTGTTTTTAAGTGTACTTTCCTAACAGTGTTTAAAATAGTAAATAATCAGAAATTTCAATATCAGTCATTTGTATCTTTGATCTTCAATATATTCCAAGTAAGCTGCATTAAGGTGGGCATTTTAACTATTACAGTTCCATGTATAATTTTAAATTCTTTTAAGAGTTTTTTGGAGGTATCTTTCCAAAGAGCACTGATAAAATTGAGCGATCTTTTCTGCTGTTCATGTTTTGTCTCTTCTAACACCAATATTTCTCTACGCATTTGTAGAGAGGAATTAATTTTGAGTTCATTCTCTCAAATTGTCTTAGTGTATTGTGGTGACATTCATATGAATAGGAGGGAAAAAAAGTATAATCTGTATGATGGACATAATTTTTTAGAACAGTTTTTATGATTCAAAATTACTCAAATTTATGTTGCCCAAGGAGGCTGTGGATGTCCCGTCACTGGAGGCATTCAAGGCCAGATGGGATGCAGCACTGGGCAGCCTAATCTGGTGGTTGGTGACCCTGCACATAGCAGGGGGGTTGAAACTAGATGATCACTGTGGTCCTTTTAACCTGGGCCATTCTAGGGATACTCTTACTTCATTTGGACATAAAATGCAAACGATTATTCAATACGATTTGAAGAAACAAATGCAAATCCAGTATTTATAATGACATTCGTTGTAAGCTTTTAAAGTCAGTTGATTCTTTTTTTCTTTTTTTTTTTTTTTTTTTTTTTTTGCTGTTGGGCCACATTATAAGAATTAAGTTGAAGGCATGATTAAAGTGAGCTCATAATTTCACATAAGCTATTAGGAAGTTTTCATAGCTGTAGTTCTGAAGAAGTATGCAGTAATAATCCCACAAAACATAGGTTTGGTAATACCCAGAGTTAGTCCAAAATTTTATTCCAGTGGGAGTGGTGGGAATATTTTTCCCTCGAATTCTGTGAAATAGAGCATTTTTAAATAAGAATTCTTAATTTTTACAAGTTAGCAGTAGTAGCTGCTGTAGGCCTACACTACTTAGAAATTAGCTAGGAGTTCTATAAAACTCTGGCTACAGTGTTCTGTAGTAGCTAGGCAATTGAAGTGTTCCATTTGGTACTATCATAACGTGTGATTTGTGTCTTTATTGAGAATGTGCCTATTGGTTTTACGTGCCTCGGGAACACAAAGCAGTCCTGCATCTGGCATAGAAACTGTCCCACGAAAGTAATTGCTCTTTAGTAGGTGGATGAGTTCTGAAATGTTTCCCAAAAGAACTTTATTTCTTTTAAGTCGTACCATTTTTTCATTTAAAATGTGTGCAGTTGCTGGTTCGTGATCCATAATGCACCACAAACAGTAATGGCTTATCTCTACTCAAGTACAAATTGCTGTTGCAAAATGCATAACATGCTGTTTATATTTCAGTGCTGTAATTTATTGTTTTGCCTCTTCCTACTGATGTTAGTATGCACTATAATGATTATTTTGTGGGGGGAAAAAAAAAGAAAGCTATATCTTCTTAATGCTATTGTTTGAGCTAGAGTGTATTGATGGGGAAAATGTATTTCATATGGGAAGGTCTCTGAAATAAATTCTAGCCTAGAAATTTAGGAGTGGGCTGTAAAGAATGTGGAAGAAACTTAGCAACTAAGTGACTTGAATTAATAAATGTAGTATGGATTTTAAGTAACAACAATATTGAGTAATATAATAGCTTTGCATAGAGCTAAATTGCTCAGGTCAAAGTTATCAAACTCAGGTACCTGAAGGTGTGTACTTGATTGTAATTTATTTGATATCCAGAGTTTGAAGCGATCAGAATTGATAACGGGAGTCAGTGACGATAGCTTATAGATAACAGCTGTTAAAAATTAAGGTGCTTATAGATATTTTGGCATTTGTAAGTAAATTTGAGCAGTCTGGTCCTGTGTGTGATGGGTCATGTTTCATTGCGTTCATTGATGAAAAATCAGTTCGATTCGTAGTGTGATCATTTCAGTGATATTCATCCACTTGCCTCCTCTTAATCCTCCCTCCTTTTTTTTTTTTAAATGCACTTAAAGAACGTACTCACAAAATATTTTTTCTGACTCAGTGATCCTTGTGGGTCTCTTCCAACTTGGGAGATCTTACATTCTAATATTCCCATAAAGCAAAATCCTGTAAAGATTTAATATTTATTATTAAATTATTGTTATACTAATATTCCTGTAAAAATCCTGTAAAACATTGTAGTGCTTAATAAAGATCTGCATGACTATGAATGAAGGTTATTTAAAAGGAAAGAAAATCATTCTTTTAAGTATCCTCTCTTCCGAAGGTTATTCATTTAGAAAAATCTCAATGGAACACAGTTCCAAGTTCCAACCTCTTGAAGTATACAGGAAGTCTCTTCCAAGGAAGTACCAGTGAGTACATCTGAAAATTCATCTGGTGAACCTCTCAAAAATACATGCCTGATGTTCCAGTTGTTCTTGTCCACTGTTTTGAATGGTGTATGAGTTAGATTAAATATCTTGATTATTCAAAGAAATTTAGCTTAATGACCTGCAATTTAATGGCTTTGAAATTCAAGAGGTAGGAAGGCAGTATGTTTCTTTAAATGAGCATTAAGTATAAAATATCTCTGACTGTCATAAAAAAAACAATTTTATTGCTGTTTAAATTATTCAAAATCAATATTTGACATTAGCTGTAGTTAAGAAGATTATGAAGACAGAAGCATCTAAAAGCTACCTTTTAAAATATTGAATAACTGCTTGTTGTTCTTGACATAACAGGTTATTTACCAAGTATCATTGCTTTAGAAAGTAGCATCTTTATTACTTCTCAGCAGTAAACTATACAAAGAACGATTAACTAAATTTAATCTTTTCAGTTTCTGCTTAAGTTTATTTATCCAGTTGGATTATCGAATGTTCCCAGTTCTGATGAATACCATTTATATTGACTTGTCATCTACTGTTACTAACCAGAGACAGGAAAGCAGTCCTAGGGATTTGGCATGCAACGTTTAGTAGAAAACTTTTTTGGCCAAGCACTTGTTCAGTGTAAAACGATGTTAAAAGAAGTCTTGGAAGCATTGAAGTTAATTTTAAAAAACGTGCATATAACTTAAATGTTAATAGTTATTTTAATCCCTCTCTGAGGAGTACCATGTTGATCCATGCTGGAATTGTTTGAGCAAGAGATAACGACGTGCTACCCCAAATTTGCAGTTAACATATTTGATCAACTTCTTATTCTGTTGCAATGTGGCAAACAAAGAATACTTCTCAGTAATTTGTATTGCATTGACATTTGTGTTCGTAACACGTGACGTGAGCTTAAACGTTCATGGACAGCTAAGGAGAAAACTGAACCATCAGAAGAGTTTCTCTTTCTGCATAGGTGGGTGCTTCATAAACCAGAAAGTACAAGAGCAGTCGGAGCTTTCACCATTTATACAAGTAGGGTTGTTCAAAGGAATATTCTTGTCATTGAAGTGGAGCACGACCCAAGACAAGTCTTATGCTGTGGGATATTTAGCTAAGACCTATCTGGTTGGACATCAGTGTTTTTCTTCCACTTTTGAAGAAAACCAAAGTGTGCTTTGATCTTCTTAGCATCAAGGTTAAAAGGTTAAAAGCATCAAGTGCTCACTTAACTGTGGTCCCAAACACCTGACTCTGCCACTTGTCCCCCAGCTTGTATGCACACCCAGGATTTCACCTTCCCACGTGCAGAATCCAGCATTTGCTTTTGTTTAATTTCATACAGTTGGTGATTATCGAGTATTCTAATCTGTCCAGATCTCTGTAGGGCCTCTCTACCCCTAAGAGAATTGATGGCTTCTCCGAGTTTTGTATCATCTACTGAAAATGTAAGATGAGAATCTGGTTGAGAGAATGAGTTCATAAGGTAAAAGAATACAGGTCCCGACAACAGCACAGTGTGTGTGTTTGTATATCTCTCGACCACTCTTGCACACGCTCCTCAATATGATGCAAGAAAAGAGCAAAAAATATTGTCTCTCTTTAAGTGGCTGGTACATTTATATGCATGAAACTGAGAGATAGGAGAAGACAAGTTTAAAATCTTGGGTAATTGGCACTGATGTGTTCTAAGTGGAACATACGTGGCCGTTCCCCTGTCCATTGAACAGTCCCTTGTAGTTGCCTGCTGTGTTCTGGCTGCTGCTGTTGTGGAAAAGAACTGGCAGCTGTCTTGAGCCACATACCTGCAGCCAGTGCTTCTTGTAGAGTTAGTGTTGCAGCACTCTGTGTCTGTTTCTCTCTAAATATATTGTATAAGTCACTGTCTTGGTAACTAGAGGATGTCTTGGATCAGCCTACGCCTTTGCAGCAGTGATTCATAATTGGGGGTTATTCCAAAATGGAAATTACCTCTAATACTCAAGTACACACTGTTTTAAATAAGTCCAAATTTTCATGACAATGGAGTATAATATAATTAAAAGGGAAGGTATAAAACAGCAGTATTAGTTTTATTCTTCACAGGAATTGCTATGTACTTTTTAAAAAAAAATCTCCACAGGAATGAAAGAAGAAAAACAACACCTTTTCATGCCAATGCAAAAAGCTGGGGAAGGTTTTAAGTTCTGTGTTAATTAGGTTTGTCTGTGTTCTCTGAAGTTCAGGGAGATAATGCTTGCTGGCAGATTTTTAGTAAAGATGACATTTAATAGTTTTGACCACTCAGAAACAAAACCAAAGACACCCATTTTCCTTTCTGCTATCGTAAATCTATCTAACAAATGGAGGTAATTTTAAATGTTTGTAAGTTAGATGCTTATGACTAAAAAATGCAAGTTTTGTGCTTCAGTTCCTTTCCTGTTTAACTGTTCAAGATTTTTTTTATTTCTATGTTAACTATGCCCTTGTTCAGCTAGTGCTGCTTGTGCCATGTTCTGCAAACGGTGATGATGCTTAGATGGTGATGGTATTTAAGCATATACGTTCTATTTATGCCTCTTGAGTTCTTTGGAATTTATTCCACATGTTTTGCCTTGCTCAAAGCTAATGAACTTCTTTTCCACTGGAGTTGAGTCACTGACCTGTTACTTCTTGTTTTAACTTCAAATGACATTGATTTTTCAAACTCCTTGTGAGTTTTCAATGCTTACAATGACCTATTGCTTCAAGTTTCATTTAAAAAAAAAAAAGAAAAAAAAAAAAAGAAAGAAAGCATTTCACTGTGTTCAAAGTATAACCTTTTTAATCTGCATGTTTCTTGCAGGCCATGCTGGCTTATTTCCACTGTAATACATTAGAATGGAAAACTATTAAAAAATATTGATTTATCATTTATAATTCCAAAGTGACATATTGAAATGAAATTTGGATGCTGTCCAGCCCTCAGATAACACTGGCTTTATTGGATGAAGCCAGATGATCTCACTCAAATTAATATGCTAGTTTCACATGAAACTTATAGAGAGAATAAACTGGAGATTTGGTCAAATGTAGTAGCTCAATACTATTGACTGTTAAGTTTTCTAATTGTTTAAATATGCCATTTAAAATATTTTACACTCCATGCATGGGAAAGTAATCACTTGGATTTCTATCCTCTCTTTTTCCTCCTTTTAAAAAAAAAAAAAAAATCGCTTAAGGTGAAGTTGGAATTGAGGGAATTCAAACCCTCCATCTTAACCTCAAAGTTGTACCCTAAATCCGTGAGCCTCACCTTCATCATTCCAGCAGTGCACATTCTAGCTCTAGCACCTGCTGTAACAGGGAGAGATCTGAAAATAAAGGTATTTTTGATTCGTACGTGTGTCCTGGATATGGAGCAATGGCTGTTCATTGATTTTAGTCTTCATTAATCTATTTGGCTTTCTCTCCCTTCTACCAATCAATCTAACGGTCATTGAATTAGCAGACCTGGTTTCCACATTGGCTTTTTTAAATATGCTCTGCATCTTCTTGTCCATTAGGCTTCTAAAACTACCGTGCTCTTCTTTGTGTGTTTTTTTTCTTTGGTACGTGGAAGTTAATGGAGGAAAACTGGCTGTCATTGGATTTATGCAGAGTTGAGAGTGAGTGAATGCTGCCATCACCTAAGTTGCCATCTATTTCACATTGATTGAGCTTCCTGAGCTTGAGGGATTTTTGCAGGGCTGGATTTCTATGGTTGATAAGTTTTTGGTGATTTGTCATAAAATCATTCCAACTGAGCTGTTTACTGGTCTGAATATTTAATTAGTGCAGTAGCAGGGAATGGCATAAGCTGTAATTTTGACTGAAAATCATGTAAAAATGTGAAGTAGTTGATATTTTTCTTTTTGTGAGAATATTACCTGCAAACATCTATTTAATTTTTAAGTACTGTAACTTGGATTTATTTTCATCCTAATACAATTACATAATCACAATTGTGTATTCCTAATGCATATTTCTAAATCAGATTATTATTTTCTATTTTCAGTGGTCATCAGAACATGGGGAATACTTAGAGACATGTCAAACATCAATGGTGAAAGCTTGCAAAAGGATTTGACAGTTCATTTTTTCATCTTCAAAAATACATAAGCATAAATTTTTGTCTGTTCTACCTCTTCCTGGTCATAAAATGAATTTCTTTATTCACTGAATATACTCAAAATTCTAATTGCAATACCTTTTTTCTTTTTTTATTACTTAAAATCTTCATCATTTTATGTTTAGACTACTCTTAAAAAATAATAATAAAAAGCCAGATATTTTTGTTGTCACGTTCCTTGTAATCCTTCCCCACTCCCTTGTGTTTTGGAAGGCAGAAAATTTTGATGGCCGAGAGATTTATTTTCGTTTGAAATTTGTATTTTTCTATATTATATATATTTTTTATCTTGCAGTGTGTTTGAGGTTTAAAAGCATTTTACTTTTTAGATGTGTAGGTCTCTATTTTTGAGTGTGTGTATATATTTTCATAGGGATGTATAAAAGCAGGGGATTAATCTTTTAAGGGTAAGGTAATATGTCAGTGCAACCATAAGTATTTGCCACCGATGTGATGTTCATTTACCTTTGATTTTGCAAGACTTAGAGTTGTTTCTGCTTTTCATTCTGCTGCAATGCAGTCCATTTAGAGGCTCTATAATTCCAGTTTTAAGAATGTAATGTCTTCATTGTGTACAGGAAATTGCACAATTAACTTCTCCAGTTTTCTTTTATTTTAACTAAAGTGCCTGCTTTTGTTGTTGGTGGTGGCTTTTTCCCTCTTTCCCTTATTTTAAGTTCTCATGCTTAATGTGATGCGGGTTCCTTCGGGGCTGCCAAAAGGTGAAATAGACTTTTTGAGGATGCATTGCTGAAAACTGCAGCCTGTGCACTTTCTCAGGTAGAAAGCTCCTGTGCACATGGACTGGAAAGGGACAATTTACTGCTAGCTTCAAGCTGTTAGTTAAGCCTTGGAATCGAAGATGCTCAATGGTCCAGTCACATCAACCTTCATCTTCCGACTTTGTTGAGAGTTGTTTTGTGTAAGCGTTGTTTATTCTGTGTTTTGGGAACGGTTTGGGATTTAGAATTTTTGTTTATAACATAAAGCATTATGACAGTACTGCAAGGGCAAATGCAGAAAACGCAAAACAGGTCTTTTTCTAATTTGTTTGCTCACACTCAAGTGAACTGGCTTAAATATCATTCTAAGGCCAAGAAGATCTCATGTATTCAGAGGGATGTTATTGTGAACGGGAGGCGTATGAGAGCTTTTAGTAATATGCTTTCACTTGGCCCCTATTTAACTGAAACCTCTAAATTATACACCTGAGCCCAGAATAGAATGTGTATCTAGCAACTTAGAATGGACTAAAAACCCAAAGAGAATTTCACAAAATGCATGGGCTTATGGGAGCTTGAAATCCTTTCTGTTAAGTATTGCTGAAGACAAAACTAATTTCTCCTTTCCACTGTCTGTGAGTTTTTAAAATGTCTTGTGCACTGAGCTACATTTATGTTAGGTAACTTTCTGGTAATGGCAGCGAACGCACCACGTTTGGACGTAAAAATTCCCGTGTAAATCAGTCTGGAGAGAAGTGCTTACTCTTCCTTCAGAAGGAAGGAAAAAGATATTCCAGGTGTACAGCCCGATGTAGAGGCACCGTTTTGTCTTTTTAGCTTAGGAGGGCTGAAAAATGATTAGAGGACTGGAGCAGCTCTCCTGTGAAGAGAGGTTGAGAGAGCTGGAGGTGTTCTGCCTAGAGAAGAGAAGGCTCTGGGGAGATCTCATTGTGGCCTATAAAGGGGCTTATACAAAAGATGGAGAGTTGTGCTGGATGTTATAAGGGTCCATAGCAACAAGATAAGGGGCAGCTGTTCTAAACTGAAAGGGAAGATTTTGGCTGGAAATAAGAATGACATGTTTCACTGGAATAGGTTGTTCAGCGGACAGTGCGGATCCATGTCTGTAGAAGTGCCCAAGGACAGGTTGGTTGGGGCTTTGGGCAGCCTGACCTAATTGAAAATGTCTCTGCCCTTGGCAGGGGTTTGGAACTATGTGCTGTTTATAAGTTCCTTCCACTTCAAACTATTCAACATTATGTTGAATGATTCACGTTGTTTCCACTTGTATAAATGTAATTACCTCAAGTCCCTTGAGCACTCTTTGAGGTTTTCTTCTGCCTTTACCTCACTGCATAAAATGGGAAAAAGGAACATACAAATGCCTGTTTCGTGGATCGAAAGATTTTTTTATTTGGGATACTGGGAGAGGGTAAAGATGAAAGCCCAAAACTTTGCTCCTATTACTCAACAGTAGTCTTACGTTTCATTGCTACAATTGAAACTTTTCAGCTTTTTTTGGCAACAGAAAATTACAGTAAGATTGATCTGAAAAAGATCAGGAAAAAAACCACAAACGTGTTATTGTTTCTTTCTTTTACTTCATAATGATCACTGTGCTTTTCTGTATTACATACAGCTCGAGTTCTGACATAGACATTTTTCTGAGATGGAATGGCCTTTCTGCTCTCCTGAACATTGTGCAACTTGCTGTTATTTCTTTCGTCTTTTCCCTTTCCTATTATATTCTCTAAACCAATTGTTCCATCCTGTCAAAAATTGAATCTATACCAACACTTAAGCACTGTCTGCTTATTTCAATGTATAGGAAATAAAAGGCTGGAACTGATAATAACTTACACTTTGAAGTGAGGTTTGGCATAGCTACCAAACGCCCTGGATAAAAAGCGAGGATTGTTTTTGGAATATTATTCCAAATGTGATCTGTAAGTTAGAAACTTCTGTGAGTGTTTTCTAGAGAAACTTAATTTTCACCCTATTGCATGGGAAATTCAGTGTGAACTTCTGTTGGTGTTCATGGCATGTAATTTCCTAGCACTGTGCTAGAAATCCACCCCTGGATATTTGAAATGTCAGGCTACGTAAGCCTGCAGCTAACTGGCTTTTGGAAATACATGTGAACCTCTGAAAAATGTACAGTTGGAGCTTGGCACCTTATGACACCAGTGAGGAATGGGAGAGGAAACTTTGCCTCCTATTGCAACAGTGCTGAAAGCTTTTCAATTAGAAGTCTTGCCACAGGGCTGTCCACAACACTGAATGTAAGTCTTGTGCTTGTCTAATATTCAGAATCAGGTCATATGTTACTTCAGCACTGGGTATTTTACGCATTTAAAAATCTTCATGTATTTATTGCGTGAGAGGTGAAATGTAGTGAATATTTGATGGTTGCATTCATTTCCTCATTGTAATTGGCAGAAGCTTTTGACAATGTTTATTGTTAACTGAATCTGTCAATCTCTGAAAATGCTGAAACTTATCCACATCTGGAATTCGTGTGAGAATAACTTGGGTGTTCTGTTTATTGACTCTGATCTTACTGTATTAGGCTTGTTCCTGACTGTGCAAGCCCTGGAGCTGGGTGAATATGACAAATCCTTACCAGCATTGCAAACGTTTGTAAATAAAATTCATCAAATAGATTTTGATGCAGAAAATACTCAGAGAGCACCTTTCGTAAAACAGATGGTGATACCAACACATTTTTATTTGATAGTTCTGTGTGCAAAACACTGTTTCAGGATTTAGGATGCTGTTCGTGATAGATGTGCAGAAAATAGCAAGCACTGGGATAGAAAATAAGATCGGTGTTTTGGATGCTCAGGCAGAGGCGGTGTTTGTTGGTTCTGAAGTCATTCCTAGTTGTCTTGATGTTTTATACCACAAAACACATTTCAGTGGGAGGTGTTGAAAGCAGTGCCCCTATCATGCCTTGTGCTAAGTATCCCTGGCAGGAGGTGACCAGCAGCTTCAGACAAATGCCTTCATTTCACTCAGTCACTCAGTTGCATGATAAGCAGTTTCTCAGTATTAGCCAGTACAATACACAGCTATTGACCCACAAAGTTGGTGCGTTTACATACAAAATGACATCCTATCTTGTAGTATTCCTGTGACAGACTTTGCTCTGCTCTTCTTTTGTTCCAGTAAAATTCTGAAGTGTATAAATGAGGCAAGCTACCAAGAAATATTTCATGTGTATCTCACCGCATTTTAAAATCAAGATACTTTAAGAGAGACAAATAGTAAGAGGTGTAGAGGATAACAAATCATAACATGATACTGAAATTGTAATGAGAATAAGTTGCAAAGGAAGATCTCTTTACAATTATTGTCATGAGGATGAAGTAATGCAGTGCTAATGTTTCAAGTGTTCTGTGAAAGACGATAATAAGCTGTACTCCTTTGACCTTATTAATGTTCTGTAATTTGACTTTCTGGCTATTTGCATTTTTCTTTGCTTACGGACTTTGTAACCTGTGAAGAATAGGTGGAAGTGACAGCGAAACTAAACACAACTGTATGCTAAAAAGGTCAAATAACGAGAATCATTCTGATACCTCTTTCTCATGACAAAGACTGTAGCACAATGGCTCTCTATAAATCTCTTGCAGTAACATGGGTTTTTACAAAAATGATAATGTTGATATGTTTTTTTGGGGGGAACTGTAGACATGAGCCTGCTTTTTCTCTTGCAGTTCCTTAAATACTTAAATCGTGTTTACTTTTTGCCCCTTTAGAAGCAATGCTCCTTCTATGTTTTTGTTTTATTGTAGAAACAGCAAGTTTTAATATGGAAGGACTCCCTGCTATGTATTCAAAGTTGAAGGAGGTGGTATTTTACACAGTGAAAACTTTCCAGCCTTATGTGCCAAACATTTCTTACTTTAGACTTTGGCTTAGTAATTAAATAAATTTTCAAAAATACCCAGTAACCAGCATTAAGGATCACAAAGTATTGGTGTAGTGCCTGATTCAGTCAAGTAGTAGAAATTAAAGAATATTGTTAAGTTGTTTATTAGACTGAGCACTGAATCAGGCAGTACACCAGTACTTTGTGATTCTGAGTACTTTGTGGTCATTGATCAGTTTATTCCTGCATCGCTGCAGAGTGAAGTAGTCAAAACTCCTAAAAAACATGTGTGTTGTTGTCTGTTTTTCTTGTTGTTTTTAAGTGTATGTTGTATGTTAATGTAAATAAAGAGTACACAATACTTATCTTAATTTACACACACACTTAAAAAAAAATTCACCCAATTATTTTGTCTTTCATTTGTTGGGGTTTTAGGAGGGCTTTCCTTTCTTCCTT
>NW_024962257.1:11169191-11192643 GCF_019238085.1 Lagopus leucura | reverse complement strand
TTCTTCCTTTCTTCCTTTCTTCCTTTCTTCCTTTCTTCCTTTCTTCCGAAAATGTTTTACAGTTTTCTGTTACTTGTAAACTTGGATCTCATTTAATTCCTTTCTTGTTCCAGAATGTTTATAATTGTAAGAATACAGTTGGAAGCTTCCCAAAATTGTATGTATCACGTGATGTTTATGGCGATTATTATTTTACCTCTTCGTTGGACTTGCATGTTCAGTTAGACAAAGAGTTGCTGCTTTCTGCTCCACAATACATAACCAGACTTTATTTTGGAATTACAAGTGCTCATTTTCATGCTTTGACCTTCACAACTCCACAAATATACCTCTCACCTCAGACTCATGTTATGCCCACATAAACCTCTAGCCCAAGCAAAGCAGCACTTACCTTACTTTTATTGCTATGCGTAATTTATATAAACGTGCTGAATCTGACAGTTTATAGATGATGTTATATTGTCTGGAGCACGAATCTTATAAGGAGGGGCTGAGAGAGCTGGGATTGTTTAGTCTGGGGAAGAGAAGAAGGCTCAGGGGAGACCTCATTGCACTCTACAACTTCCTGAAGGGAGGTTGTGATGAGGAGGAGTTTGATCTCTTCTCCCAGGCAACAAACAGGACCTGAGCACAAATGGCTGCAAGTTGTACCCGAGGAGATTTAGGTTAGACATAAGGAAGAACTTTTTCTCTCAGAGAGTTGTCAGGCAGTGGAATGGCTGCCCAGGGAGGTGGTGGAGTCACCATCCCTGGCAGTGTTTAAGAGGTGTCTGGATGAGGAGCTACGAGATGTGGTTTAGTGCTTGTGATAGCAGTGGTAGTGGAGGATGGTTGGAATAGATGATCTTGCAGGTTATTTCCAACCTTGCGATTCTATGATATGTGCTAAAGAAATGAATCCTACCTCCATTTAAGGTTTCTCATGTGCCCGGTGCTTTATCACCCCTCATTTTGAGTCCTGACAGGATGGGAGATATTGCTATCTTTTCCACTAGCTCCATGTAGCTGTCACCACTGGGGACACTGAGAGTGGCTGGAGATGCATTTGGAAGAGGCATACTGTTAGAGTGCAGGATGGTTAATTGAATCCTAAAGTTTTTTTACCCAGTAGGTCTGCAATTCACTTTTGCTGAGTTATATGTTACTGTGGTTACTATGGCATTGTAATTTGGTCTGTATTCCTTATAAATTCTTAATTTGGAATAGTACAATGAATTTTCAGTTATCTAAATATGAATTGCAGTAATTTTCTAGGATATCTTGCTTGGCAGCTGTTATTATTTTCTACAGCATTCATATGACAAATTTTATTGCCACATAAATTATACCATTAGTTTACTATTAATTTGTAATTAAAAATGGCTTAATCTGTACATACATTGCAGATCTTACAGATGGAGAAGAAAATAGATTCAATAAGAGCCTTCTCTAGTCACATATAAACTGCTTTTGAAAAAAGCAGAAGAGTAACAGGGTTGATAGATGAATTTAATACAGATATTTATAGTTGTGATTACTTAATATTTGTAAATGGCCGAGCAACAGGCTCAGCTCGTAGTGCAGAAGCACTGATTCTATTTCCAACATTTTACGAAGTTATGCTGCAATAGTATGTGTTTTTTATCTCGTATTCTTCAGAGAAAACATCTGTAAATCAAAAAGGAATGTTAGGTTTATGTCAAATATTAAACTGCTGAATTCCACAAGGAATTCTCACCCCAGTTTAAAGGCATTATCTTTTACTGCATTTCCGTGTTAGATTGGGTGAGAGTTCAGCTAACATGTTTATTGCTAAATCCTCCTTACATGGGAGCTATATAGGTCCTAAAAAAGCATCAAGATAACGAAGAAGAGGAAGGAAACTGGAGGGAATGTAGTAGATACCCAAAGCCCACTGGCATCCCTAAAACAAGTCCAGATAGGACATTAACTGCAGAAGTAGGGATGTGAGGAAATTGCCGACAAAGTCCAAATGTGGGTTTTGATCCAGTGCTGCTGAATCTGAAAAGTCTGAGCAGTAACTTCCAAGGACAAGGGTAAAATCCAAGGATATTCTTCATTTTACATGATTAATACAATATAAACCCATTTAATGAATCCAGGAAATACACTGTGTGATTTTCTTTCAGAGAAAGTAGGCAAGCTGACTGCTGAAGTACATCTTAGGAAATCTTCCATTTACTTGACGAAGGGTCTGAGTGGAGCCTTGAGGGAAATAGAGAATCTTTAGGGAGACATGATCTTACAGCAAACCACAGTCAGAATTTTTCTTTTTGAGCTTGCAGTAGCTGATCAGACTTTCAAACGATACAGTTTAAAACTTTGTTCAGCAGATTATTTGATTATGCACACATTATGGGAACATTTTCAGAGATAAAAACGTTAGATGTCTTACTAACTGAGTGTCAGAAATGCACATTGCTTAATAGCTCTTTCTCAGATGGCATTTTCTGTGAATAATTCAGTCTCATACAGGCATGTTTTCCTTGTGATCAACCATCCTGACCAGCAGGAGCTTTTCAAGTGACCACTCTGGAAATTCCCACTTCTGAAGATGTTTTTATCTGTCTGAAACACAAATGTCACCTTTTCCAGGGCAGACTTTCTTTGCAGCCATCCCGCTTCAATTTACTCCACTCTAGCAATTAACAAAATGAACTGCAAGTACATAACGTATCTGATGGAAGGGAGACCTTCACGTAGTGCTGTTCTGGAGTTTCTCTGTCTGACAGTGGGAGTCTGTCCCTCAGCCTGATATTCCATCATCAGTCTGTGCCACATCCCGCTGTGCATTGTTCAGCATGCAGGATTACATGCTGTAATTAGTGGGATGTTCTTCAGAACAAAGCAAAATGGCAGATCTGAAAGGATCTCTTCAGGTGGATTTTTAGTGTTTTTCTGCTGAAACTCGAGCTCTGTTGTAAATACTGCAACTAAAATGGCAAAATCCATGGTCATTGGTTCTTTCTTTCCCTGGCAAACTTCTTTTTTAAAATGAAGATAATGACAAAACTGCCTTTTATGTCCATTAACACTGGGCAAAAGTTTAAAGACTTTTTGAAGTAGTAATTATGATGACTTGAACTATCATTAACTCCATTATTTCTCACTCGTAATTTGTTTTCAGCGTGATAAATGAACGATGGGTGAAATGAAACCTCAGACTGTTTTGTTACCTACTTGATTTTGTTACAGGAGCGTATGCCAGCGTATGGTATCTTCTGCTTTTTCAAGTCCATAATAATTACACTGCCGTTACAGGATGTGCTACATTACATTTGTTACCTTTGATACTTGGCTGCAGTACAGCTCTTCTGTGTCTGAGCACCTTTTCTATCTTTACTTAATACCTTGCATAATTTGAAAACTACTCTGCAGCTTACAGTGGTGTTTTTATTTTGGGTTTGAACAGATGTGCTAGAACAGATCTGAACAATGAACATAGCTGTTTAGACAGAAATACACCAGCTGCTGCCAGAGCTGGTCAGTGAAATCCTACAAAGTGCAGACTGGCAAAAAGGTAAAATATCACATGACTTGAATGACACTGGCTTCCACTTTCTTGAGGGCAAGACTTCATATCAGTGCTATTAAGTTTAAGCTTCGAGGATGTAGAGAAACAGTCTTGTTCAAAGAACAAGCTACCTGAATGATCCACTTATGTATCTGTGGCTTTCTTGCACTTCAGCAGTATAGCAAACTAGTGTAGTTAAGGTGAAACGACCATTGCTTTTCCTGTGTATCTATGGTTTATATTTGAAAACCCTTAAATATTTTTGGAGGCTTTAATTAGACCATGAGAGATACAGTTATCACAACCAGATTTTCTGTGTGCATATGTTCACCATGTGTAATTCCATTTTTATAACACAGATTCTTGGAAGGTTACAGCCTTATGGAAATTTTAACTATGTATTCAGAGCTTTTTGCTGCTCACATACAAATATTATGTTGACATCTGGCAGATAGTTTAGCAGTTCCTTAAAATCAGTATACTTAAAGATTTCTTCGTACACACACAAAATCTCTTTGTTTTCAAATGGTATTTGATAGTTAGGGAAGTTGCTGTCTATGGGGCTTAGAAGCGATGGTCATCTGCCATTTAAGGTTTGTGAATGTCTTCTAAGCTACACTACTTTCTTCAGGGCTGATGTGGATAGTTTTATTTTCAAAAAGTGATTTGAAGCAAGTTTGGGTTGTACTGTACAGCCTGGTCCAGAGCTCCTTGCAGTAACACTGAACAACATTTGAAAGCATCTGATATCCATATATATTCAAAAGAAGCTAAGCTTATATCGTGGTTGAAACTGATATTAAAACTAGATGTATTGTGGTACTATGAGAAGGAAACCCTGCATAGCTTTGAGAACTTTAAGAACACAAATTATATGTCATGCATGAATGTATGTGTGGGTTGCTCCAAAAGTAGTGTCTCCTATTTATGTCTGCAGAAACTACAACAGATATAAAGAACCTAATAACACGCTTTGATACTGAAATTCTCACGTTGAAAACCCTCTTTTTCAATGTAGTCACCGTCACTAACTCTCACTAACTCTGCATTTTCACCAGCAATGAACGAGAGCCTGCGTGCTGCACTTGAAAAAGTCTGCACCAGCAGGAATGACTCGCTGTCACTGCTGAAATGCACCACTACTGCCTCACTGTGCTCACATCCACTGTTTGGTCTCCATCAGTGTTCAGTAAGTCTCAATGAATGTCAATGGGTGCCATATTTTCTGGCATGGAAGAATTCAGTGATTCATGTTTGCTTCATTTGTACTTCCATGTCAGATGCTGTTGTGTCACAATGCCCCTCTGCTGCCATCTGTCACACAGCATCAAAATGTAACAGGATATTGGTGGGAAGGTTCAACCTCTGCTGCCATCCCACCAACATCCACCTCTGATGTTGTGGGCCAACATCATGAAATAGGAGGCATTAATTTCAGAGCAGTCTTCGTAGGACAGATTAATACTTAGTAGATGTTTATCACGCGTTGCTTGTGTATCTTTCATACTGTTTATAAATAAATAAGTGTAATTTTATATTAGAAATTCCTCTAACATGTAAACTTTAGGCTACAGCTATCTCTGGACATCACTGTAGGCATTATTTTTCTTTTAATGAGACTAACGTTGGGGCATATGAATTAAAAATGTATTTCGGCTTGGGACTCATGGAATAAGCCTGCTATCTGGGAAAGAAATTTAGCAGCTACAGGCTTCTAAAAGCCTGTACAATTAGTGTAGGGAATAAAAGGAGCAGTACAGGTGTTTTCATTGTGTTACCCTCTGAGTGCTCTTTTGTGATCTGCGTTACTGTATGGGACTGTAGACCTTGAGTATCTTCTTTGTATTCCTCTCATCTAGAAAGTAGAGAAGCATGATGGAAAATTCACAAGTTGTTAAGGAAGAAGAAATCCAGTTTCTTAAAGCTGTGAGCCTTGATGTTTTAATCTCATGCATTTTGATAGTGTTTGATATTCGTAACTGATAGATTTGATACATTTTTAACAAGGAAGTTGAAGATGATGAGAAAACACAAGGGGAGTTTCACATTTCTCACCTTGTCCTCAAACCTTCCAGTTTAATTTTCACTTTTTGCACCAACAGCGTTCCTTGGAGAAAGGCTGACTGGGTCATATATTGCCCTTGAGCTTTAATCCATTTCATATATATACAAAGATCACGACAGCAACAGAACTACCAAATGAGCTTTCTAAAACCCTAATTTTAGTATAGATAGCAATAGCAGTGCCTGAGATTCAGAAGAGATCCGTTTAAAACCAATAGAAGTAAGTTTGTACTCACAACATATGGGACAAATCTTGTCATTTCTATGTAAGTAAAATTACAAATATGTCAAGATAGAAACAGAGTTTAAAAATATGCGTGTCCTAGTTGCATTGTGAAAAGAAAACCTCATAAGGCAGCTTAAAAGAGAAGGCCAATAAAAAATTAAACTGAGACAGCAACTTGGAAGCGCAATTCAAATCATTTTAATTTGTAGCATTATAAATATTTTATTTACAATTTAGAAAACTGTGTTAATGTGAGATTGGAGTTCACAAGCTGTTTTTCAAGTGGAACTTAGCTGTCTGTGCTATCGTAACGATTTTCTTTCTGTTGCATGAACCACTTTGAATTAATACGTATATTAACTCTCATACTAGCATAACAATTAAGAGTGTGCTACACATTGTATTTACTCAGGTGTGAATGTGGATTCTGACTCTTTTCATGAAGTATGAAATAGAACCAGAGACCATAGAATGGTGACAGTAAGTTAATTGTTCAGGAGAGAGTAACTCAGACTGGATTTCCTGCATTACTGACAGGAACAGAGAAATAAACAGAATAGCCATCTCTAGTTTAGTAACATCCTGTGTGCAGTATGTGTGTACAACGTGTATGCAGAATTCCTGATGTATGGCTAGTGCCACTGGATTCAATTCCCTTGTAATAATCAATTGCTTACATACCCTTACGTACCTCATGTATAAAGTATGAATGACCTGCTAAATTATGTTGTTGCCAGGTTTCCTGATTGTTAGGAGTATCACTGATTAGTGAAATGTTAGTGAAGAATTTTTCACGGTTTGTAAGGCGTTTAAATACTACCATGCAATTCTTAGTGTCTTGATTCCCTCTCAAAGATCTGTGCCAAGGAACTCATGATGTTCTGATGCGCTAACTTGTTGAATGTCTTTATAAATGCTTGTGGAGACACCTGGTGTGTGGAAATATTATGGGATTTCACCGCTGTTTTAATCTGTGGTCTCCGTTATTTAGGAGGTCCTGCTGTTTGCCATCTGTGTGTTTTGTGCATCTTATTGTGTAAAATGTAGCATTGTTTAATAAGTTGTAATTGGAAAGAGGGGCATAAAGAAAATAGATTGTCTTCCTTTAAAATTAATTCCTGTTGTATAAAATCCTGTTCATTAAAACTCCATTCTTACATATCAAATGAAAAGAGGCCAAATAAAGATTAAAAATGTTGAGATGTTTTTAAAAAGAAAATGCAAGCTATTTTTTGGTGCATGTTTTTATACTTGCTGCTGTTGTCCACTAGTTTGTATTTTGCCAGTTTAGTCATTTCGGGATATTTTGTTGTGCCAAAGTGGTACGGAAGATTTTGCATTGTAGAGAACAACTTTCAGAATTGGCTCAGTGGCAGAGACAGAATTGGGCTTCCTGTCCATGGGGTACGAATAAGCACAGGAGCACTGGTGGGCTGTTGATGCACGTGTCTGTGGTGAGGAGCTGGCCCAGAACTCGTGCTCTAGAACAGTGAAAAAACAAGGAGCTTCTGAAAGAGGGTGGCTGGTGTATTCAGTCTGTCGGAAGCTCCTGAAAGAGAATAAGGTGTGAATACCAAAATACACAGCTTTGTTTACTAAGAGAAAGAAAGAGAGAAAGAAAGAGAGAAAGAAGAAAAAGATTCACCTGTATCTGTAGCGTATTGAAGAAGTTAAGTTTTAGTACCTTTCTGTTGTGAGTACTAATCGAGTGTTCTAAACCTGTGTTCTGTTTTGGTTTTTCTTTGTGCTCACTTTCTGGTCCTGCTTTGTCATTGGCAAAGTAGTTCTGAGTTTTTGTTCTGATTCTTCAGATGCTGCAGAATTGTGACATCATTTTTACCAGGCATTTTTCAACAGTTCTTTTTTTTCCTTCCAGACGTCTTTTTGCAAGGCGCTTACCCAGTAATAGTGTGTGCTTTGCTGTGTTCAGTAGTTTTTTCTTCACCTAGATTTCTCTCTCAGTTTGTCAAAACATCTTTTCTAGCTTTGAGATTTTAATGTGAGGAGATGAACCAACTGGGAGTCCGAGTCGGATTGCAGAAGTCACATCTTCCATACTAAGTGTGGTGGTTGTACTGAAGAGAAATAGTATCAGCCAAAGGAATTGACATTACCTTAGATGTCACTGCATCGTCGCACATAGATATGATCAACGATATGATAGTGTCATATCATGCCCACTGTGTACATTATGTATACTGGCTATCTGTACAGATTTAGAGAGAATACTGAGTGCAAATGTATGATAATAATTGACATAAACCTGTTGAAAATGTACATTTTAAACAGCGATTGTGTTTTGCTGTTGTTTTTAAATTAACTGAGGGAAAGGAGGGGCAGGGACAGTAAATGACTGAGGAAAACCCACTGGCTTGAAAAAATTTTGCTTTTTATCTCTTATATTCATATGCATGAAGGAACGTGATGAAGTATTCCTGTATTCACTCTTTATAGCTGGATTAGAGCCAATTCTGTACAGTGAAGAAAATGAATTCTGTTGTAGGAAAAAACTCCACACTTAGTTTTGCTAAAGCAGTCTCAGATCTTCACTACTGAATGGAAAGGGCAGAATTCATATAAGAGCTGCAAAACGTTATCTAAATCAGTTCTCTTCAGTCAACAAGAGTGCAAGAAAATCCAGAACAGAATGAAAATCAGAGAGAGCTATTGCTTATAGATGTCAAGTCTTTTTATTTTTCTTGTTGTTCAGGTGTTTCTGCTTTCAAAAAATAAGCGATTCTGCTATTTTTTTTTATTTTAATGTGCTGTTTTTTGGTCTTCCGAGGTGTCTTTTCAAGAAACTGTTACAGTTTTTCAGGTATTTGTCTCTAATTGAATTCTAATATAATGTGCTACAGAGGGAAAATAAGTTCATCTCGAGGCTGTGAGGAGAATGGGAGGAACAAACAAAGCTCATAGTAATGGAACAAGTCAACAGGTTCACTCTTCAGTAAAATCTTAGTCCAGGGACCTCATTCAGCATTGAGAATGAGGTTATTCTTGTTAGTAGAAGTGAAACATATCTTGTAATAGAAAGAGAAGGCAGCGTGGAAAGAAAAGTGAAATAGGGAGAAAAAGGAAGTGCAGGGAGCGCCATCCAATGTCTGCTGGGTTTCAGGATCTTAAGAAGCAGACACTTCCCAATCTGTTCGCATTGCTGGGAGCATATGAAAAATGTTTTACTACAATCTGAAGAAATATTGTAGCAAATGATCTTTACAAATTGGTTTTCTAAGCAATGTATACATGAAAGCTTTATTTCACTTTCGAATACCATAGTCAGCATTTTAATTTTTTAATTCACAAATGAACAATGATGCTGAGCATGAAATACAAGCCCCAGCTGTACTGACTTCTAGGAACTTGTTTGGCCACCTAAGCTCTCACTTCAACTTTCAAGAATACTATGACATTCTTTTACTTCCATGACAGCGAAGCATTGAGTTTGCACCATGGATAACAATGTCTGCCTGTCAGCTCAGTACAATTACAGTTAGCATGTATTCTTTGGTAAGGCTTAACATATTAAATGACAAATCTGACTCAGCTTAGTTCTCATTTATGTTTGTTTCAATGTATGTGACTGTTCTGGCTCTGGATATTACTCAGTGGCCCAATTTGAGAGAAACATGACTCTTTTTTTCAATATTTCAGTCTCACACATCAGGCAGTTAAGCTGACTGTAGATGAAGAAAGATGAACCTTTATTTCTTGTAAAAATAGAGTCTTATTTCTTCATCCAAAATCTCCTTTTCCTGATAACAGCTTTGAATGTTTTTAAGAGACTGGGTTATGTTCAGTATGGCAATGTGAACATTCTGTTGTTTGCATGCTACTATTGGCTTCATCAGAAGGAAATCTAAAATTATGGAGCAAAACTGTGATTCTGAAACAAGACACTGTGCTGCTTGCTAGCTGTGATCAATTCCTGAACAGTTGGTTTGCTGATGGGAAATACTATATGTGGTAAGATTGAATAGAACAGAAAATAAAGAACAAAGCCATACCAAAACAATGACCTGAAAATAATCAAGTATACGAAGTAGAATAATTGTTTTGTGAGTAATAATGTTCATTTAGAAACTATTACATTAAACAAAATTTAAATTAGATTCTATGGAGCATTATTAGAATTTGTGGATGGGAAAGGGTGGTGTGTAAAAATTCTAGTATTGGTACTGCTGCAGGGGGTAATTTTAAAAATAGGATACAAAGCATTTTCCTCTCTCCTGAGAAATAGGATGGTGAAAAAAATCACAGTGAAATAAGAATGGGAAAAGGAGATTGCTAAGAATGTTGTATGATTTAATAACACTCCTGAATTGCTTTGTTGACTAGGTAATGAAGCATGGTGCCAAATTTCAGTGCTGACATAAGTCAGCATATTGCCAACCAACATTTGCAATCACAGGGTTGTAAGTCCAGGAAAGGAGGCCTGTTATGTAGTAGATATATTTCAAAAAAGGGGAAGGATCAAGTTTTACATTACTGCTACATGTATTACATTGTTTTTACTGTCTAGGGAGGTCTAATAAGGTTTTTATTATATATACATAAACGCAGACTTCATCAAAAATGAGATTTTCAAAAATAACCTTTCTATTGCTGTGACAATACTGTTCTTCTCAAACTTCTACACTGCAAAAATGTTTAAAATAGAATTATTCCCATTTTCTAGAATATTTCTAGTTGAAATTGCAATTCCACTGCTTAGTGTGTTGTAATTACCTAGCTTTACTCACGGATACCCAGGTTTCTTTGTGAGCGCATGAGCATATCAGTTTGATGCAATTATCTTAATGGCCACATACCTTCATTGTTTTAGTTGCTAATTATTGAAAAAACAGGTAATGGGTAAACATGTCACTAGAATTGGGGAGAAAAAAAAAAAAGATATATTTTTAGTATGGTTTAGAGCAAAGTACTTTTAATTTTGTTAAATTGTGGCACTGATTGTGTAAGGCTAATACTTGATATCATGATTTCAGCTTAAAATTAATTTATTTTTAATTGAAGCCGAAGAGTGAGAGTATAACAAGGATTTTGGTAGCAGATGAAAGATCAGAAAACAGACATCTGACTTAATCCAGTGTAAAACTAAATAGAATGTTTTGCTGCAGATCAGTCCTGCTCAATATATATACTACCTATATTATATAATTTGTGTTTTATGTATGTATAAACACACGCATAAGATGCTCTGAAATTAGTGCCTCCTGTTTATTTCCATAGAAATTAAAACATAAAAGGAACACAACTGCACTCTTTGACAGAGCAAATTCTCAAAAGAAAAATATTATTTTTCAACATAGTAACCACCACCAGCTATGGATTTTCGCCAGTGATGATCAGGAGTGACCCACTGTTACTGTGCTGAAACACAGCACCCATTACCTCCCTTTGCTCCCAGCCACTGTTTTGTCTCAGTTAACATTCAGCAAGCATCGGTGAATGTCAGTGGCTGCCATTTTTTTTCTGCATGGAGGAATTCTATGACACACCATTGCTTCACCTGCACTTCCATCTCAGGCACCAATCTGTCAGTGCCCCTCTGCTGCCATCTGTCACACAGCAACACCACGTAATGGGATGCCGGTGGGAAGGTACAACCTCTTCTGCCACCTCACCATCATCCACCTCTGATGTCATGGGCCATTGTAATCAAATAAGAGATGTTACTTTCACAGCAGCCTTTTTCTATATGCCTGTATTCTACCTTGCTACCAGTAATACCACAGGCAGTGTATATCTGAGAGCATGTGTGATGAATGAGGTTTGGATGTTTCTCTTCTTGGTCTTCAGTAGTAAACAGCTGGTATAGTATGCTTTTGAATTCCTCAGGTTGTACTTTGTCATAGGCATAAAGAAAGATAGGTAGATGAAAAAAGATGCAGGCTTAACTAGACTTAACTAATCTGGCAGCTATTCATCCAGTCCTTACTTCTGACTCCTCCAGAGCTAGCAGTTCTATGTTGCATTGTGGCTACAAAAACCTACAGCTTGCCTTTCGAAAGATGGATGAAGGATGGAAAGAAGGATGAAGATGCAGTAGAATGGTGGCCATGTCTTCCTGACTGAAAAAAAGACAATGATAAACTTTTAGGAAAATAAAAATCCAGTTTTGTACTATGTGTATAAGGAAGTCTCAGTGAAATAATCAGGGAATAGATATCTTCAAGAGCACTCTCTCCTGCTGAGATCAGTGACTTTCTTCTCATGATTGAAGTTATGGAATATGTGCAAGGGAAATCGTGTAGATACTTTGAAACAAAAAAAAAAAATCAAAAACTTCTCCCAGTATTTGCCAAAAATGAAGGGCAATAATAATAATAAAAAAAAAGAACACCACCAAGACAGTTCATTCAGAGTTACAAATTAATGTATCTGGTTTATCTAGGTGTTTGGTTTGACAACCTTTTCAGGACAGGCTATTAAATTTCTTGTGGAAATTGATGTTTGTTTGTTTGTTTGTTTTTCTCTGCCAGTATAAATACTTGGTTTGATTTTCATTAGATAATTTTAACTACAGTAATAAGGTTTTCTGAGTGACCTAACATACATGGATAAAACGATGAGAATAGTCAATAGAGAGAAAGGTAAGAAGAGTAAAGTAAAAAATAAAGTAGGTTCACTGGCACAAAATGTTATTGAGCTAGTGAGATTAGATTGTATTCCTTACTGCTCCAGAGGGAGTATAATTCAATCCCTACTCACTTGTAGAGGTTGAAAATACTCTTCCATTCTTCATGTACCAAATCTCCATTTTTTTTTTTCCTTCTCTCTCCATTTTTTTTCCTTCTCTCTCTGTAAAAGTTGTCTTTTTAGAAGAGGCAATTACTGCAAGTGCTTTTTAGTTTCAGAATGAGTGTGTGATTGTGGCCCAATGAATATAGCTCTTATATGGTATCATACAAAAAAGATTTGTCTGAATGGAACTTCTGGAGGTGGTCAAGTCTAATCTTCTGTTGAAACTAGCCTCACATCCCATCATGGCTTTGTGTTGCCAAGTCTTCTGAAGATCTCTCATATGTGGTTAGGTAAATAAATTTCAGTCTTCTCTTAGCTTTCTTCTTCTGATATGGTTTTGATGATTGCTCTTTCTCTGGTGAATGGTGCCGATGACTTAGTGCATTTGTTTTAGATGGCTATCACTGTTAACTTAAGTAGTTAATGTACATAAAATGCAGTATCAGTTCTTGCATATACATTAAAATATACAGCATATTACACAGTAGAACTGAATTGAATTATAGAAGTCTGTCGTAAAAGTAACTTTTTACAACTCTGTTTCAGTATCCTTAGAGATGCATGTATTTTGATCCAGACTCCAGTCGTTTGATTCTATGCTGTAAGTTCATTTTTGCAACAGAATTCCCACCTCATTTAGACTTGTATTTGCTTATTGAGTAACCATTCAATAGACCTGCTTGTATTTATAGCACCAAGTATCACTAATTACAAATTATATCTGTTTTGAAGCAACAGTTTTTCCCATGTGAGCTCTTTGGGTCACTACTGGATTGTCCTAAGAGTTCACAAACATTAACTGGTTTTCATTTGACCAATAGCAGGCTGTGATGTGCAGGTGTTATTTTCATTTTACAGTAAAGAAGGAGGTAAGTTTAAAATCAACTTAAGCATTGATTTAGGCCACACTATTGAGAAACTTGTAGGATCTCATTTCTTCAGAATGTCTGATTCAGTGTAAGAGTACAGCTGTTCCAAAGGTATTTTTGTCCTTTCAGGCTGTCTGTGATTTCCAGATACAACTGTGCATCAGGCTTTAAGGACATCTAGGCAGGCATTGTGCAACAAGTGCAATGTGCTTAATATTATAATAGATTTTTTCAGATTAGGCTAGAACATGATTCATTCTTTCTATAACTTTCACCGTCCTCATTTTATGTATATTTTATTTCCACTGAGTGCTGTGAGCATAGGATAGGCCCTGTGGGAAAAAACAAGGTGTGATCTTCACATTCAGTTGGTTGTAAATCATGAACACAAGCAAATTGAATTAAGTTTTGGCATACTGCCTTGTATACACACCATAGCTTAACTTTTGAATAGTTTGCTTGTCTTTGCTTGTTCTAGCATAGGTTTTTGTATATAACTTGGGTTCTTGATTTTATTAAAAGAGATGACTGGAAAAATATTAATGATTGTACAGTCTGGCAGCTAACTGTGATAAAAATGAAAACTTGAGATAACCTTACAAATGGCTTTTGTTTTTCTCAGTGAACTGTCTCCTTTTGTTCCTAACACCATGGTTTGAAGGAAGGGGTCTCTGATATGTCTGTCAATGGATGTCTAAAGGTCAAATGTTTAATTAAAAAAAAAAAAAAGAGGAACTCTTTTTAGTAACAAGAACAGTTAAGCATTGGAACAGTTTGCCAAAGAGATTCTCTAGTCTCTGGCCTTGAAGATTTTCAAGAATTATCTGTATAAAACAATACAAGTAACCTGGTCTGATGTTGGGGGTTGCCCCTGCTTTGAAGAGGTTAGAGATCATTTGAGGTCTCTTCTAACCCGATTTGTCCTGTGGTCTGCATTTTCTCCAGGCAGATCTTTTCAGCATATTGTATTTGTCTGTTCGAAATCCCATTTCATCCTTTATCCATTCTTCTCACATAGTCCATTTCCTCCTTATCAGTCCATTCCTGCTGCCTGCAAAGGTTGTGCTCTCTGATCCATACACAGTCATCCTAGCCTAACCTGATCTCCACTACTGTCAACCTAAATACCTATTCTTACCATCAGTCTGAAGACTACTTCCAGTCTAATTCTTTCAATCTGCTTATCTCTTTCCTTGCATTACTGCACAGATTTCTTTGCACTCATTTTTCCCTTCTGACATGAGTTAGGGAGCTCCCTATATTTCAGTTTTATGAAAGCCTTGTGCTCCTTCATCAAATATTCTGAAAGGAGCATACTTTGGAACATCAAATGGAACTCCTGTCACAAGATTATCTTTTGTCAAACTTTTAACTTTCTAATCCAGATTTTTATAGCAGGACCATTCAATTAATTCTATGAAGTAGGTTAGTAATAGAAACTTATTTTTATCAAACTTTTTTTTTTTTTTTTCCTTCATGCTGACTGTTCTCTGAAAAAACAGCTGAAATGTAGCAGCTAGCAGATTATAGTGGATTGCAGGAAACATCACGTGGTTGGGAAACAGATGAAGTCCAGACAAAATTTTATATGCCATGTCAGCGCTGTCCCATCTGGTCTGGGAAAAGACTTGGGAATCTGTCCAGGTACCCTTTGTTAAGAAGCACTGGTTTTTAATTGGTCTTACATGGACAGCATTTCAGAAAGACTGGAGTGAAAGCTGTTTCTCATACACGTATTTCAGAGACATGTATTTGAAATCTCAGGGATTAGCTTGTTTTCTGTACTTGAAACAAAGAATTGATTGCTACTATAATCAAAGAATCATTATATCAGTTTCCACACCTACTTTCACAAATAACTTTGCAAGTTAATACAGCAAGTGTTAGAAAGTGAAATGATTTTCCATGCTAGAATAAGAGTTACATTGATTGATGCTTATAAGAGTTGTCTGGACTTTGTGTGTGATAAAGGTCTTTCCCATGCACATTTTGGTGCAGAGTGGCTATATGTGAGTAAAGATTTTAGAACGACTGGTGAGGTATTGGCACAGTCTGCTCAGGGAAGTGATGGAGTCACCATCCCTGGAGGTGTTCAAAAAACATGGAGATGCGGCACTGAGGGATGTGGTTTGGTAGGCATGCTGGGGGTGGTTTGATGGTTGGACTAGATGATCTTTGTGGTCTTCTCAAACCTTAATGATTGTATGATTTTCAAATGTTTACCACATTTACAGACTTTGAAGTCAGTGACTTCTCTAGAATGATTTGGTTTGTTTTCATTTTCAAGTGTTTAAATATTTTGTGAATTCCTTTCATATGCATTTAATCCTGTTAAATTTTGGGTATTTCACTCCTGGATTTAACTTCTAACATTTGTCATTTGTACTTACTCCATCCCGCTGGGGTAGAGGAAGAGAAATGAAGGAGCAAAAACAAGAAATCCTTATGGATCAAAATAAAAGCAGTCTAGTACATGAAGAAAGGGAATTGGAGTGATTCAAAGGCAGTCATTAACCCCCCACCGACAGACTGATGCCAGCCCCCCTGCAGTGGCTTCTTTGGAAGTGCTGCTCCTCAGTTGTATAGCTGAGTATGATGTTATACAGCATGGGATGTCTGGTTGGTCAGTTGGGTCAGCTGTCCTAGCTGTGTTCCTCCCCAGCACCTTCTCCACCCTAAGCATATATTCTGGATAGACAGAATGAGGAACAGAAGCCTGTGCTACCAGGCTTAGCAAGAGCTAAAGCAGGTGTGTTTTCAGCACTGTTCTGGTCACAAATCTAAACCAGCAACACACAGGATGCTGTGAAGAAAATTAACTTCATTTCAGCCAGATCCACTCACTGAACATATCTGTGTTCGTTGAGAATGCAAGAGCTCATGCAGTTCCATACACGAATGATGCTACTTCAAGAGGGGATATAGTTCCTCAGTCATATGGCAGCATTTGTTGTTGGTCTTTGCTTAGGTTGGTAATGTGGGAGCAATCACAAGAACAGGTCATTTACTTTCCTTAATCAGCAAATTCTTTTCTGTACTTGATTTAGGGTTATCACTAATATCACAACCAAAAGTGTGGTTTACTCAGTAATTACTGAGGTTATGATGTTAAGCGTTAATGTTGCATTGCCAGCTGTGTTATTTTTCATTGTCTCTACTGAAATTTGTATTTGCATGAAGTGTCACTTCGTGTTGTGGGAAGAATATAACTGAGCTTCTTCTAATACCAGACTTCTGATCATTATAGCAGCGTTATGATTTTTATAGGGTAAAACTCTGATTTTGTGTCGTTGTCTGTATGATAGCTAATACAGTCAGTCCTTTTCACTCATTAACTATGGGTTGTTTTGTAAGAGAATTTCTGTTCTGTGATATATTTCACTTTAAGGAAATTATGTTTAAGCAGCAAGGCGTTTACCTGAATTCACACTATCGGTTATTGCCCCTTTTGTGACAGTCCAAAATTACTTTTTGCTTTATGACTTTTCAGCTTCTTGAATAATGCTATTTCTGTGTAATGCATGAACGTCAATCAAAAATGTGGACCATAAAGTACGTTTAGGGTTAAACAAAAATTCCTGAGAGAATAGTAAAACATGCACATTTTTACATTTATGGACACTGAATCAAATCCATTTTTTAATGATATGGATTTTTTTTCTTTACTGAAAGAGGGAACTGGCCATATATATTCTTGTCATTAATCAATAATCTCTATTGTTTTTAATTTTATGTTATGGAAGTCTAGAAAGCACAGCTGACCTAGAGAGTACTGACTTGACTCAGGTAAATGGCAGCCAAGAAATGGTGATTTACTATGAAATCTGGGAAAGATCCAAGTGAATCTTCCTGCCCAACACTTTTTTTTTTTCCTTTCCGATTGAGCGGAATCAGATTTTCAAGTAACAAAACAAAAAGCCAGAACTTAAGTCAGTTTTTTCAATCTCAATTAAAAGTAGGATTTTTCTTGGGAAATACTAAAGTACATTTTGACCTGATTCTGATGCTTTGTAGACTAAATACATTTCTTAGCTTTTATTGGTATGATAAAAAAATTTACTGATTAAAAAAAGAAAATCTACCAAAACAAGGCATAAATCTCAGTAGGATCAGAGTCACATGTATATATTTGTAGGTAGTAAAGCTGTTGGTCTGGCAATAAATTAAGCTGCACCGATTAGCATGTGATTCTCCAGACTATGGTAAATGTTTTGGGTTTTTTTTTTTTTTTTTTTTTTCTTAATACCAGGGTCACTTATTATGAGGAGATTATCTTCTTTGTATATAATTTTTTTTTTTTGTATTTTCTTTCGTAACAAAGGCATGCTATATTGTAGACATACGTTCTAATTTGATCACCCAGCAACAAAACTAAGTCCTGTATTTACCACATACAGTTCAGCTTTTGCATATCACAGATTATTTTTTCTGTTTGTTTTTAAGTATGTGAGCATCACTGAGATCATTTATTTTAGCACTAACCACTAGTGCACAACCTCAATAAATAACAGCGATTCCTTGCAAAGTGTTCAGAATAAACCAGGGAATCCAAAAAGCAAAGCTTTGAAAAAAAGCGGGTTGAAAAAGTTTATCTTGCCAAATTGGTTGAGCGTCAATCAAATAAAAGTTTGAAGATACGCTGAGCTTCATTTGTTGTGTGTCTGTCTTTTAAAGGTCTGTATAAGTAAAATTAAATAAAAGAGCAAAAACTCCACGTGTTTTATTCAGTGGCTATTTTAAAACAGTTAAAGCAAATTTCTTATGTATAGCAGGTTTCCAGCATTGTTTCACAAAATTGGGATTTTCTTGGGTTTTGATTGTGAAGTTTTGGAAGATTGAGTCTCAAAACGTGTCTAATCCTACAGTCTTCAACAGCGTTGCTATTGAATATTCCTGGTGATTTTGTTCATATTTTTTAACTGTAACCACACATTAATGTTACAGCTAATAAATTTAAAACTCTTGCTATCTTATTTTCTCAAAATCAGTAATGCCTGACTATGTTTACACCTTTAAAAAAAAAAAAAATCATGAATTTGAATTTGGCTACTAATTATTTTTCCTTGTGATATGTATACTATATATTGATAAGCTTTTATTTTTAATCTGCATAAAGGTGTCAAATAAAGGTAATGTGGTTAGTTGCACTAAGCTGGAAGCTGGCAGCTCTATAAAAATAAAGTAGTTGCTGTTTCATCATCAAACTCAGGAAGTCTTTGAAACTGCATGGATGTACTACTAACATTCTTGCTTATGCTGAATGGAAGAAAAAGGATACATCCAAGGGGTATTATACAAGATGAAAATTCAAGCAGTGCAGTGGAATGAAAGGAAAATGAGAAGAAACCCAGTAAATAATAGTTTATTTGCATTCATTGGTATTGGTTAAGTCTTAAATTTGGGTTTCAGTTGCGTTTTCCATTTAATGTGACTATTTCTTTGCTTTAATGTAAGTGTGAGAATTGTCATTACTGTCACTGGGCAAATGCACCCATCAACCTCAACTTACAGAAAAGGTTACGTGCTTTGGCACGGTCTGTTACACTGGAGGGTAATGAACCAATGCGCTCTGACTTTAGCTGTAGTTCAGCAGAACTCACAGATGCCACCATCTCATTTAAACTGGATTCTTGCCTGCTCAGACTGGGCTTTTTTTCCTTAATTTCAAGATTCTTGACTTTAGGAGTATGAGAAAATATTTGCCATATAAAATAATCAGTGCATTATTAAAGGAGGTTTGGAGATTTTTCTTTCCCTTACCAGTTCAGACCATGAATAGGATGGTGTTTCTCAAAAGCTTTTACCTAGTCAGACTGTTAAAATGCAGTGCATTTCCACTGAAGACTTTTTTTGTGGCTATTTCACCTCTAAATATTTCAGACAAGCTCTGAGTGGACTTATAAAAGAATGACCAAAAAAAGTTGAGATATGATTCAGTTCCCTGGCTGTCTATTTTCTGCTGATCAGTCTTATACAAATGATCAGAAACGTGTAGTTCGTCTTACAGGACAAGTTCAGGACAGGACAGGCCACGTTCCTAGGCCCAGATCTATGTAAGATGTTTTGCATTGGGCTTTTGATGTGGCAGCTGTATGCTAAGGTTATAAAGGAACACTGGGTGTATGAGCAGCCAACTGTGCTCAGAATTACTGTGCGTATAGATAGGTTAAAAACTTGTAAAGTAATAAATACTTTGTGTTTGAATGCTTGCATTATAGGCAGTCTGAAGGGTTTTAGTACCCAGTGTGTGTAGTGTTTGTGTGCGGACTGTATGGTTAGATTTGATCATCTCAGACTGTGGTGAGATGTGGCTATATGTGTGTGTCCCTTTCCAGCTGACCTCTAACAGTAGCTGAAAGTGTAGCGACAGAGGAATAAGCCCAAACTGACATTTCCCATCTCGTATTGTAAAACATGTAAAACTGCCTTCTTGTTTTCTCTGTAGACAGTAGCCTGGATAGGTATTTACAATTATATATTACAGTACTTAACGACTACTGAGTCATCCCAAATAGGTAAGCAGTAGTAAAAATGACTGTAAACATTACAAAACTTCTTTTGCAACTCAGTTTTAATCATCTGAATATAGAACAGACACTTTTTTCTCCTCACTGTTTATTTTTGATTTTCTTTTCTGCTGACAGGATCTGTGGTCATAAAGATGTTTAAAAAATGAAGATGTTATTTGCTCAAGAGGCTGCCTTTACATAAGTAAAAAAAATGCTTGAGTAGTTTTCAAACTTCAGAAACTATTCTGCTTGGTCGGTTCTTTCCACAGCAAAAACTGTGAAACTTGAATGGATTAATGTGAGGTTTTGACTCCAACGCAGATTTTATTTGATTCTGATATTTAGGGCCTTAGTAGATACTGACTGAGTGATGTAACAGTTGAAAAGATTTAGGAACTTTTACTGTACAGTGCAGAATTCTTTTAAGAATTTATCTGATGAGATTTCTTGGATTTTGTTCCTGATTTTACAGTTTACTGCTGCTACACATTCAAATCTATTTATCACTGGAAAAGGAATTGCTGTAGCCTGTAGCTGCGGTGGTTCCTTCTAAGCACTGCTTTAGAGAATGTTTGAAAACCCATTATCAGGAAAATAATAGCGACTGCAGTACTAACAAAGCTGCTAAAGTTGCTGTAACTTCTCTGCTTACAGTACAGCTTCGCTCCTGCTAAATCTGCATTCGTCCAATTTGGCTGAGATTTCTGAAGGCCATTAATTTGCTTGCAAATGTTCAGCATTTTTAAATTAACCGGTGAGTTGAGCTGCCCATTAATCATAAGATGAAGAGCCACCACTCAGAGCGACAATAAGGCTATGTGTCTTAGTCAAGAATTTTACACCAATTGTAGTAGCTACAGTAAAATAATTTCAGAAGATAAAACACAGAGGGCTCTAACCTTATTAAAACATGTCAGTAAATAATAGTTGTTTCTTACTGGCTTAATTTCCAAAGTTTCTAAGGTATTTAGTTCCAACACCTGAGTGGACTATTGTAAATTATATATAACTGTTGTTACTTTGGTTAATAAAAATGATAATAACTGTGCAAAACTGAGCTCATTTCAATGCTATAATGTCATTATATCCTGGAAAACAGCATAATCAGGCAGGAAAAATATCTTAGTGTATGTAATATTGGCTTAAACTGCCTTTGAATGAGAAGTATTGACTGGGTGCTGCTGCCAGAAGTTTATCAATTTATCTTAAAAGGTATTATATCTCTATCTATAAATTATCTATAAGTTCAATTTTAGGTTTTTTGTTTGTTTCTTTTTTCCTGCTGCAAAATCTGTGACATAATAACTGCTGACACTAAAAATAAGTGTTAAGTTCAGTGTACGAGCCGCTTCCTTTTGGGTCTTGTGGTCAGTCATGTTTTCACATGTAAATGTAAGAAAAATCTTTCTGTTCCCATCATTTGCATGAGACTAATTACTTTAATTTAGCTGTGGTAAAAGTTATTCCTTCTTCAATTTGCACCCTATGGTCAGCAAATTATGGTCCTATAAGCTGCATGTCTTTATCTGATGTCCTTTTAATTAACTTCACAATATCACAGTTGAGGAAGTGCATCAGGTAGTTGGAAAAATTGAAGTGTACTTCTTACACTTCACAGTTTTAACTCTTTATAAACTCATCCCACAATTTCTGAATGTTGAAAAACCAAGTATTAATCCAATCCTTAAGAGGAGTGCATTTTTGCCAGCAATGAACAAGAGCCTGCATGCCATGCTTGTCAAAGTCTGCACCAGGGGAGGTTGCCACTGCTGAAACCAACATCACCACCTCCCTGTGCTCACAGCCACTGTTTGGTCTCCATAATTATTCACAAGCGTCAGTGTATGTCAGCAGATAGCATTTTTTCTGCATGGAGTAATTCAGTAACACACCTTTGCTCCATCTACATTTCCATGTCAGATGTCATTCTGTCAGACTGCCTCTCTGCTGCCATCTGTCACGCAGCAACAAAATTTAATGAAATACTGTTGGGAAGGTTCAGACTCTGCTGCCATCGCCACAGCATCCATCTCTGATGTTGTGGGCCAACATAGGAAAATCAGAAGCAATAGTTTTGGAGCGGCTGTCATGTAATGGGGTTACTACTAATATAGATTTGGGCCTCAGTTGGAGAAAGGAAAAAAAAACAAACAAGCAAACAAGAAAAAGGGAGGGGATAGCAGAGACAGAAGTAATAAAATTCTAATTTTGTACTGATATAATAGGAAGTGATTTTTAATGTTTCATAGGTCTTGCATGAGCTTGAAAACATACTGCAGTTTGAGGAATTGATCTTTACACTGTCAGAATGCTGCAGTCGTATAGAAGAAGTTCAACTGAATATTATGGGCTTTATTCTGCAGTGTATGTGATATGTTTATCATGACTATTATTATTATTATATATTTTTCTGCTTTTAAGGTTGTTTTTTTCTGATGCTGCTTTGCTCACGTGGCTTAGTGGTGTACAGCAAACTGTAACACCATTATCTATGTATATTTTTCTATCAATGCTTGTTTTCCCCTGAATTTGTAGTGAAATATTAGAACACAGGCTTTTGTGTTGCTTCTTAACATCAGCTTGTCAGTATTCTCAGATGAATCCATATCTGTCTTTAGCATAGGCCTTGAAAGTTTGGTTCCTAAATGAGGAAGATGTGTCCAACTGCAACAGCAGTGCACGTGGATCTCTAATTTCTGTTGTTCCTGCTCTACCATGTTTCTGGGTGCCTCTCCTAATCCACAGTCTGCAATCTCCTGGAGGAAAAGAGCACCCTTTGCTGGACACTAGAAAGTCATCTGCACTAGAAACTGCGTGTGATATTGGGCAGAAACCCTATCCTGAGCTATTAATGCAGCGAGGCATTTGTGGCAATGCAAGTTATGAGTTCACTGCTGATGTGATTGTGATCTTTGACAAAGAGCGTTCATCTCAGCAAAGATGGTAAGCAAGGATGAACAAATAGAGAGCACAGTATTCAAATACTCAAAATGCTCAGTTTTTATTTTCGAATGAGAAAAGTTATCCTGAGCACATGCGTAACACCATGCCTTTACCTTCATGTCTTTAACATCACTACATTCTTAATATAGGCATATTTCAGTCTGGTGTCATGTACGTTGCTTACATATTATTGTTTAGTCTTTTTCTTATTTTATGCATGCATCAATGAATGCTACCTTAGTTTATCTGCTAAAAACCTTCCAGTATGTTGTCATCATTATTCTAATCTTTCCACATCTCTTTGATCCTTTTTCAGTGGCTGAATTCACAAGGAGAAAATGAATGAAAAGCTTCTCATTGTACTATGATTTCAGAGGTTTTGTCTTTTTTTCTTTCCACTCTTCATAGAAAGACCTCTGGAGTCTGTAATTTGGCCTATACCAAATAGGAAACATCTCTGCCTACTGGCAGTTGAATGGAGAACAGTTGGTATGCCTGAGAATAGTAAAAATGAGGTGCTCCTTAAATAATATATATATATATATATATATATATATATATATATATATATATATATATA